>NW_027669272.1:1325000-1558358 GCF_964194185.1 Rhinolophus hipposideros | reverse complement strand
TTGGAGCTGTGGCTAAAGGTAGGGATGGGGGTGGGCCTATAAGTAGGGGGAGCTGTAGGGCCAGGGGAAGCGGTAGGACCAGAGGTAGTGCTAGGCGTTAGCTAGGGCGAGGGGTAGTGCTCTGGGTAGGGTTAGGTGAAGGGCTTGTGGTTGGCTGATCCCCACGGGCAGTGTTAGTCTTAGGGCTCTTGTTAGGCCTAGGACTAGTGGTAGTGGTAGGGGTTGGCCGAGGACTAGGGGTAGGTGTCACTGGAGGGCTCCGGGTAGTCCTAGGACTCAAAACGGGTGTAGGGCTGCTTTAGGGTGTGGTAAGGGTGGGTCCAGGGTGATTTCGTAGGACACGGGTTAGTGCTCTGGCTATCGGTAGGGCAAGGTGTACCGGTTGGCGTCGGGCAAGTGCTAGGCTTTGGACTAGAGTGAGCACTGGGCGTTGGTCTAGGGCCCGAGGTAGGGCTAGTGGGAGCGGTAGGCGTAGCGCTGGGGTAGGCAAAGGGCAAGGGGTGGGTGTCGGGGTAAACCTCGGAGTAGGCCTAAAACCAGGACTGGGAGCTGTGGCTAGGAGTAGGGATTGGGGTGGGCCTATGGGTAGGGGGAGCTGTAGGGACAGGGGTAGGGGTAGGACGAGAGGTAGTGCTAGGCGTAGGATAGGGCGAGGGGTAGTGCTCGAGGTAACCTAACCCTAACCCTAACCCTAAAACTAACACTTACCCTAACCCTAACCCTAACCCTAACACCAACCCTAACCCTAACCCTAACCCTAACCCTAACCCTATACCTAACACCAACCCTAACCCTAACCCTAACCCTAACCCTAACACCAACCCTAACCCTAACCCTAACCCTAACCCTAACCCTAACACCAACCCTAACCCTAACCCTAACACCAACCCTAACCCTAATCCTAAACCTAACCCTAACCCTAACCCCAACCCTAACCCTAACCCTAACCCTAACCCTAACACCAACCCTAATCCTAACAACAACCCTAACCCTAATCCTAACCCTAAACCTAACACCAACCCTAACCCTAACCCTAACCCTAAACCCTAACCCTAACCCTTACCCTAACCCTAACAAGGGCAATGTGTACTAGTCAGCGACGGGCATTTCTAGGCCTCGGACTAGAGGGAGCCATGGGCGTTGGTCTATGGCCCGAGCTAGGGCTAGTGGGAGCGTTAGGCGTAGCGCTGGGGTAGGCATAGGGCAAGGGGTGGGTGTCGAGGTAAATCTCGGAGTAGGCCTAGGGCCAGGAGTGGGAGCTGTGGCTAGGGGTAGGGGTGGGGGTGGGCCTATGGGTAGTGGGAGCTGTAGGGCCAGGGGTAGGGGTAGGACCAGAGGTAGTGCTAGGCGTAGGCCTAGGGCGAGGGGTAGTGCTCGGGGTAGGGTTAGTTGAAGGACTAGTGTTTGGCAGAGGCCCACGGGCAGTGTTAGGGTTAGGGCTCATGTTAAGCCTATGACTAGTGGTAGTGGTAGGGGTGGGCCGAGGGCTAGGGGTAGGTGTCACGGGAGGGCTCCGGGTAGTCCTAGGACTCAGAACAGGTGTAGGGCTGGATTAGGGTGTGGTAAGGGTGGGTCCAGGGTGATTTCGTAGGACACGGGTTACTGCTCTGGCTAACGGTAGGGCAAGGTGTACTGGTCGGCGACGGGCAATTGCTAGGCCTCGGACTAGATGAGCACTGGGCTTTGGTCTAGGGCCCGAGCTAGGGCTAGTGGGAGCGATAGGCGTAGCGCTGGGGTAGGCATAGGGCAAGGGGTGGGTGTCGGGGTAAACTTCGGAGGAGGCTTTGGGCCAGGAGTTGGAGTTTTGGCTAGGGGTAGGGATGGGGGTGGGCCCAGAAGTAGGGGGAGCTGTAGGACCAGGGGTAGGGGTAGGACCAGAGGTAGTGCTAGGCGTAGGCCTAGGGCGAGGGGTAGTGCTCGGGGTAGGGTTAGTTGAAGGGCCAGTGGTTGGCAGTGGCCCACGGGCAGTGTTAGGGTTAGGGCTCATGTTAAGCCTAGGACTAGTGGTAGTGGTAGGGGTTGGCCGAGGGCTAGGGGTATGTGTCACGGGAGGGCTCCGGGTAGTCCTAAGACTCAGAACAGGTGTAGGGCTGGATTAGGATGTGGCTAATTGTGGGTCCAGGGTGATTTCGTAGGACACGGGTTAGTGCTCTGAGTAACGGTAGGGCAAGGTGTACTGGTCGGCGTCGGGCAGGTGGTAGGCCTCGGACTAGAGGGAGCACTGGGCGTTGGTCTAGGGCCCGAGCTAGGGCTAGTGGGAGCGGTGGGCGTAGCACTGGGGTAGGCATAGGGCAAGTGGTGGGTGTCGGGGTAAACCTCATAGTAGGCTTTGGGCCAGAGGTTAGAGTTGTGGCTAGGGCTAGGGATTGGGGTGGGCCTATGGGTAAAGGGAGCTGTAGGGACAGGGGTAGGGGTAGGACCAGAGGTAGTGCTAGGCGTAAGCCTAGGGCGAGGGGTAGTGCTCAGGGTAACCTAACCGTAAACCTAACCCTAATCCTAACACTAACCCTAACCCTAACACCAACCCTAACCCTAACCCTAACCTTAACCCTAAACCTAACACCAACCCTAACCCTAACCCAAGCCCTAACCCTAACACCAACCCTAACCCTAACACTAACCCTAAACCCTAAACCTAACCCTAACCCTAACCATAACCCTAACCCTAAACCTAACACCAACCCTAACCCTAACCCTAACCCTAACCCTAAACCTAACCCTAACACCAACCCTAACCCTATCCCTAACCCTAACCCTAACCCTAACCCTAAACCTAACACCAACCCTAACCCTAACCTTAACCCTAACCCTAACAAGGGCAAGGTGTACTGGTCAGCGACGGGCAAGTCTAGGCCTCGGACTAGAGGGAGCCATGGGCGTTGGTCTAGGGCCCGAGCCTGGGCTAGTGGGAGCGGTAGGCATAGCGCTGGGGTAGGCATAGGGCAAGGGGAGTGTGTCGGCGTAAACCTCTGAGTAGGCCTAGTGCCAGGAGTTGGAGCTGTGGCTAAAGGTAGGGATGGGGGTGGGCCTATAAGTAGGGGGAGCTGTAGGGCCAGGGGAAGCGGTAGGACCAGAGGTAGTGCTAGGCGTTAGCTAGGGCGAGGGGTAGTGCTCTGGGTAGGGTTAGGTGAAGGGCTTGTGGTTGGCTGATGCCCACGGGCAGTGTTAGTCTTAGGGCTCTTGTTAGGCCTAGGACTAGTGGTAGTGGTAGGGGTTGGCCGAGGGCTAGGGGTAGGTGTCACTGGAGGGCTCCGGGTAGTCCTAGGACTCAAAACGGGTGTAGGGCTGGATTAGGGTGTGGTAAGGGTGGGTCCAGGGTGATTTCGTAGGACACGGGTTAGTGCTCTGAGTAACGGTAGGGCAAGGTGTACTGGTCGGCGTCGGGCAGGTGGTAGGCCTCGGACTAGAGGGAGCACTGGGCGTTGGTCTAGGGCCCGAGCTAGGGCTAGTGGGAGCGGTAGGCGTACCACTGGGGTAGGCATAGGGCAAGGGGTGGGTGTCGGGGTAAACCTCAAAGTAGGCTTTGGG
Source organism: Rhinolophus hipposideros (assembly GCF_964194185.1). Taxonomy (NCBI): domain Eukaryota; kingdom Metazoa; phylum Chordata; class Mammalia; order Chiroptera; family Rhinolophidae; genus Rhinolophus; species Rhinolophus hipposideros. Next base: position 1,554,830 of record NW_027669272.1, on the reverse strand, counting down.
CCAGAGGTTAGAGTTGTGGCTAGGGGTAGGGATGGGGGTGGGCCTATGGGTAAAGGATGCTGTAGGGACAGGGGTAGGGGTAGGACCAGAGGTAGTGCTAGGCATAAGCCTAGGGCGAGGGGTAGTGCTCGGGGTAACCTAACCCTAACCCTAACCCTAACACTAACACTAACCCTAACCCTAACCCTAACACTAACACCAACCATAGCCCTAACCCTAATCCTAAACCTAACCCTATACCAAACACCAACCCTAACCCTAACCCTAACCCTAACCCTAACACCAACCCTAACCCTAACCCTAACCCTAACCCTAACCCTAAACCTAACCCTAACACCAACCCTAAACCTAACCCTAACCCTAACACCAACCGTAACCCTAATCCTAACCCTAACCCTAACCCATAACCAACCCTAACCCTAACCCTAACCCTAACCCTAACACCAACCCTAACCCTAACCCTAACAATAACCCTAACCCTATGCCTAACACCAACCCTAACCCTAACCCTAACCCTAACACCAAACCTAACCCTAATCCTAACCCTAACTCTAACCCTAACCCTAACACTAACCCTAACCCTAACCCTAACCCTAACACCAACCCTAACCCTAACCCTAACCCTAACCCTAACCCTATACCTAACACCAACCCTAACTTTAACCCTAACCCTAACTCTAACACCAACCCTAACCCTAACCCTAACCCTAACCCTAACCCTAACCCTAACACCAACCCTAACCCTAATCCTAACCCTAACCCTAACCCTAACCCTAACACCAACCCTAACCCTAACCGTAACCCTAACACTAACCCTAACCCTAAACCTAACACCAACCCTAACCCTAACCCTAACCCTAACCCTAACACCAACCCTAAAACTAACCCTAACCCTAAACCCTAATCCTAACCCTAACCCTAACTCTAACCCTAACCCTAACCCTAACCCTAACAAGGGCAAGGTGTACTGGTCAGCGACGGGCAAGTTCTAGGACTCGGACTAGAGGGATCCATGGGCGTTGGTCTAGGGCCCGAGCTAGGCCAGTGAGAGCGGTAGGCGTAGCGCTGGGGTAGGCATAGGGCAAGGGGTGGGTGTCGAGGTAAACCTCGGAGTATGCCTAGGGCCAGGAGTGGGAGCTGTGGCTAGTGGTAGGGTTGGGGGTGGGCCTATGGGTAGGGGGAGCTGTAGGGCCTGGGGTAGTTGTAGGACCAGAGGTAGTGCTAGGTGTAGGCCTAGGGCGAGGGGTAGTGCTCGGGGTAGGGTTAGTTGAAGGGCTAGTGTTTGGCTGAGGCCCACGGGCAGTGTTAGGGTTAGGGCTCATGTTAAGCCTAGGACTAGTGGTAGTGGTAGGTGTTGGCCAAGGACTAGGGGTAGGTGTCACGAAATGGCTCCGGGTAGTCCTAGGACTCGGAACAGGTGTAGGGCTGTATTAGGGTGTGGTAAGGGTGGGTCCAGGGTGATTTCGTAGGACACGGGTTAGTGCTATGGCTAAAGGTAGGGCAAGGTGTACTGGTCGGCGTCGGGAAAGTGGTAGGCCTCGGACTAGAGGGAGCACTGGGGGTTGGTCTAGGGCCCGAGCTAGGGCTAGTGGGAGCGTTAGGCGTATCACTGGGGTAGGGACAGGGCAAAGGGTGGGTGTCGGGGTAAACCTCGGAGTAGGCCTAGGACCAGGAGTGGGAGCTGTGGCTAGGGGTAGGGATGGGGGTGGGCCTATGGGTAGGGGGAGCTGTAGGGACAGGTGTACGGGTAGGACCAGAGGTAGTGCTAGGCGTAGGCCTAGGGCGAGGGGTAGTGCTCAGGGTAACCTAACCCTAACCCTATCCCTAACACTAACACTAACCCTAACCCTAACCCTAACCCTAACACCAACCCTAACCCTAACCCTAACCCTAACCCTAACCCTATACCTAACACCAACTCTAACCCTAACCCTAACCCTAACCCTAACACCAACCCTAACCCTAACCCTAACCCTTACCCTAACCCTAAACCTAACACCAACCCTAACCCTAACCCTAACCCTAACCCTAACACCAACCCTAACCCTAACCCTAACACTAAACCCTAATCCTAACCCTAACCCTAACCCTAACCCTAACCCTAACAAGGGCAAGGTGTACTGGTCAGCGACGGGAAAGTTCCAGGCATCGGACTAGAGGGAGCCATGGGCGTTGGTCTAGGGCCCGAGCTAGGGCTAGTGAGAGCGGTAGGCGTAGCGCTGGGGTAGGCATAGGGCAAGGGGTGGGTGTCGAGGTAAACCTCGGAGTAGGCCTAGGGCCAGGAGTGGGAGCTGTGGCTAGTGGTAGTTTTGGGTGTGGGCCTATGGGTAGGAGGAGCTGTAGGGCCAGGGGTAGTTGTAGGACCAGACGTAGTGCTAGGGGTAGGCCTAGGGCGAGGGGTAGTGCTCGGGGTAGGGTTAGTTGAAGGGCTAGTGTTTGGCAGAGGCCCACGGGCAGTGTTAGGGTTAGGGCTCATGTTAAGCCTAGGACTAGTGGTAGTGGTAGTGGTTGGCCGAGGACTAGGGGTAGGTGTCACGAAATGGCTCCGGGTAGTCCTAGGACTCGGAACAGGTGTAGAACTGTATTAGGGTGTGGTAAGGGTGGGTCCAGGGTGATTTCGTAGGACACGGGTTAGTGCTATGGCTAAAGGTAGGGCAAGGTGTACAGGTCGGCGTCGGGAAAGTGGTAGGCCTCGGACTAGAGGGAGCACTGGGCGTTGGTCTAGGGCCCGAGCTAGGGCTAGTGGGAGCGTTAGGCGTATCACTGGGGTAGGCATAGGGCAAAGGTGGATGTCGGGGTAAACCTCGGAGTAGGCTTTGGGCCAGAGGTTGGAGTTGTGGCTAGGGGTAGGGATGGGGGTGGGCCAATAATTAGGGTGAGCTGTAGGGCCAGGTGTAGGGGTAGGACCAGAGGTAGTGCTAGGCGTAAGCCTAGGGCGAGGGGTAGTGCTCGGGGTAGGGTTAGGTGAAGGGCTAGTGGTTGGCAGAGCCCACGGGCAGTGTTAGGTTTAGGGCTCATGTTAGGCCTAGGACTAGTGGTAGTGGTAGGGGATGGGCGAGGGCTAGGGGTAACTGTCACGGGAGGGCTCCGGGTAGTCCTAGGACTCCGGACGGATGTAGGGCTGGATTAGGGTGTGGCTCATAGTGGGTCCAGGGTGATTTCGTAGGACACGGGTTAGTGCTCTGGCTATCGGTAGGGCAAGGTGTACCGGTTGGAGACGGGCAAGTGCTAGGCTTCGGACTAGAGTGAGCACTGGGCGTTGGTCTAGGGCCCAAGGTAGGGCTAGTGGGAGCGGTAGGCGTAGCGCTGGGGTAGGCAAAGGGCAAGGGGTGTGTGTCGGGGTAAACCTCGGAGTAGGCCTAGGACCAGGAGTGGGAGCTGTGGCTACGGGTAGGGATGGGGGTGGGCCTATGGGTAGGGGGAGCTGTAGGGACAGGGATAGGGGTAGGACCAGAGGTAGTGCTAGGCGTAGGCCTAGGGTGAGGGGTTGTGCTCGTGGTAGGGTTAGTTGAAGGGCTAGTGGTTGCCAGAGGCCCACGGGCAATGTTAGGGTTCGGGCTCATTTTAAGTCTAGGACTAGTGGTAGTGGTAGGGGTTTGCCGAGGGCTAGGGGTAGGTGTCACGGGAGGGCTCCGGGTAGTCCTAGGACTCAGAACAGGTGTAGGGCTGGATTAGGGTGTGGCTAATGGTGGGTCCAGGGTGATTTCGTAGGACAAGGGTTAGTGATCTGGCTATGGGTAGGGCAAGGTGTACTGGTCGGTGACGGGCAAGTGCTAGGCTTCGGACTAGAGTGAGCACTGGGCGTTGGTCTAGGGCCCGAGGTAGGGCTAGTGGGAGCGGTAGGCGTAGCGCTGTGGTAGGCAAAGGGTAAGGGGTGGGTGTCGGGGTAAACCTCGGAGTAGGCCTAGGACCAGGAGTGGGAGCTGTGTCTAGGGGTAGGGATGGGGTTGGTCCTATGGGTAGGGGGAGCTGTAGGGCCAGGGGTAGGGGTAGGACCAGAGGTAGTGCCAAGAGTAGGCCTAGGGCGAGGGGTAGTGCTCGGGGTAACCTAACCCTAACCCTAACCCTAACCCTAACCCTAACCCTAACCCTAACACCAACACTAACCCTAACACTAACCCTAACACTAACCCTAACCCTAACCCTAACCCTAACCCTAACCCTAACCCTAACACCAACCCTAACCCTAACCCTAACCCTAAACCCTAACCCTAACCCTAACCCTAACCCTAAACCCTAAACCCTAACCCTAACCCTAACCCTAACCCTAACACTAAACCTAACACCAACCCTAACCCTAACCCTAACTGTAACCCTAACAAGGGCAAGGTGTACTGGTCAGCATCGGGCAAGTTCTAAACCTCGGACTAGAGGGAGCCATGGGCGTTGGTCTAGGGCCCGAGCTAGGGCTAGTGGGAGCGGTAGGCGTAGCGCTGGGGTAGGCATAGGGCAAGGGGTGGGTGTCGGGGTAAACCTCGGAGTACGCCTAGTGCCAGGAGTTGGAGCTGTGGCTAGGGGTTGGGATGGGCGTGGGCTTATGGGTAGGGCGGGCTGTAGGGACAGTGGTAGCGGTAGGACCAGAGGTAGTGCTAATCGTAGGCCTAGGGCGAGTGGTAGTGCTCTGGGTAGGGTTAGGTGAAGGGCTATTGGTTGGTAGAGGCCCACGGGCAGTGTTAGTCTTAGGGCTCATGTTAGGCCTAGGACTTGTGGTAGTGGTAGGGGTTGGCCGAGGGCTAGGGGTAGGTGTCACGGGAGGGCTCCAGGTAGTCCTAGGACTCGGAACGGGTGTAGGGCTGGATTAGGGTGTGGTAAGGGTGTGTCCAGGGTGATTTCGTAGGACACGGGTTAGTGGTCTGGCTATCGGTAGGCAAGGTGTACTGGTGGGTGACGGGCAAGTGCTAGGCTTCGGACTAGAGTGAGCACTGGGCATTGGTCTAGGGCCCGAGGTAGGGCTAGTGGGAGCGGTAGGCGTAGCGCTGTGGTAGGCAAAGGGCAAGGGGTGGGTGACGGGGTAAACCTCGGAGTAGGCCTAGGACCAGGAGTGGGAGCTGTGGCTAGGAGTAGGGATGGGGGTGGGCCTATGGGTAGGAGGAGCTGTAGGGCCAGAGGTAGGGGTAGGACCAGAGGTAGTGCCAGGCGTAGGCCTAAGGCGAGGGGTAGTGCTCGGGGTGACCTAACCCTAACACTAACCCTAATCCTAACCCTAACCCTAACCCTAACCCTAACCCTAACCCTAACCCTAACACCAACCCTAAACCTAACCCTAACCCTAAACCTAACACCAACCCTTACTCTAATTCTAACCTTAACCCTAACAAGGGCAAGGTGTACTGGTCAGCGACATGCAAGTTGTAGGCCTCGGATTAGAGGGAGCCATGGGCGTTGGTCTAGGGCCCGAGCTAGGGCTAGTGGGAGCGGTAGGCGTAGCGCTGGGGTAGGCATAGGGCAAGGGGTGGGTGTCGAGGTAAACCTCGGAGTAGGCCTAGTGCCAGGAGTGGGAGCTGTGGCTAGGGGTAGGGGTGGGGGTGGGCCTATGGGTAGGGGGAGCTGTAGGGCCAGGGGTAGGGGTAGGACCAGAGGTAGTGCTAGGCGTAGGCCTAGGGCGAGGGGTGTGCTCGGGTAGGGTTAGTTGAAGGGCTAGTGGTTGGCAGAGGCCCACGGGCAGTGTTAGGGTTAGGGCTCATGTTAAGCGTAGGACTAGTGGTAGTGGTAGGGATTGGCCGAGAGCTAGGGCTAGGTGTCACGGGAGGGCTTCGTGTAGTTCTAGGACTCGGAACAGGTGTAGGGCTGGATTAGGGTTGGTAAGGGTGGGTCCAGGGTGATTTCGTAGGACACGGGTTACTGCTCTGGCTAACGGTAGGGCAAGGTGTACTGGTCGGCGACGGGCAAGTGCTAGGCCTCAGACTAGATGAGCACTGGGCGTTGGTCTAGGGCCCGAGCTAGGGCTAGTGGGAGCAATAGGCGTAGCGCTGGGGTAGGCATAGGGCAAGGGGTGGGTGTCGGGGTAAACCTCGGTGTAGGCCTAGTGCCAGGAGTTGGAGCTGTGGCTAGGGGTAGGGATTTGGGTGGGCCTATGGTTAGGGGGAGCTGTAGGGCCAGGGGTAGCGGTAGGACCAGAGGTAGTGCTAGGCGTAGGCCTAAGGCGAGGGGTAGTGCTCTGGGTAATGATGGTGAAGGGCTAGTGGTTGGCTGAGGCCCACGGGCAGTGTTAGTCTTAGGGCTCATGTTAGGCCTAGGACTATTGGTAGTGGTAGGGGTTGGCCGAGGGCTAGGGGTAGGTGTCACGGGAGGGCTCCGGGTAGTCCTAGGACTCAAAACGGGTGTAGGTCTGGATTAGGGTGTGGTAAGGGTGGGTCCAGGGTGATTTCGTATTACACGGGTTAGTGCTCTGGCTATCGGTAGGCAAAAGGTACTGGTCGGCGACGGGCAAGTGCTAGGCTTCGGACTAGAGTGAGCACTGGGCGTTGGTCTAGGGCCTGAGGTAGGGCTAATGGGAGCGGTAGGCATACCGCTGAGGTAGGCAAAGGGCAAGGGGTGGGTGTCGGGGTAAACCTCTGAGTAGGCCTAGGAACAGGAGTGAAAGCTGTGGCTAGGGGTAGGGATGGGGGTGGGTCTATGGGTAGGGGGAGCTGTAGGGACAGGGGTAGGGGTAGGACTAGAGGTAGTGCTACGCGTAGGCTTAGGGCGAGGGGTAGTGCTCGGGGTAACCTAACCCTAACCCTAACCCTAACACTAACCCTAATTCTAACCCTAACCCTAACACCAACCCTAACCCTAACCCTAACCCTAACCCTTTACCTAACACCAACCCTAACCCTAACCCTAACCCTATACCTAACACCAACCCTAACCCTAACCCTAACCCTAACCCTATACCTAACACCAACCCTAACCCTAACCCTAACCCTAACCGTAACACCAACCCTAACACAAACCCTAACCCTATACCTAACACCAACCCTAAACCTAACCCTAATTCTAACCCTAACACTGACCCTAACACCAACCCTAACCCTAACCCTAACCCTAACCCTAACCCTATACCTAACACCACCCATAACCCTAACCCTAACCCAAACCCTAACACCAACCCTAACAAGGGCAAGGTGTACTGGTCAGCGACGGGCAAGTTGTAGGCCTCGGACTAGAGAAAGCCATGGGCGTTGGTCTAGGGCCCGAGCTAGGGCTAGTGGGAACGGTAGGCGAAGCGCTGGGGAAGGGATAGGGCAAGGGGTGGGTGTCGAGGTAAACCTCGGAGTAGGCCTAGTGCCAGGCGTGGGAGCTGTGGCTAGGGGTAGGGGTGGGGGTGGGCCTATGGGTAGGGGGAGCTGTAGGGCCAGGGGTAGGGTTAGGACCAGAGGTAGTGCTAGGCGTAGGCCTAGACCCAGGGGTAGTGCTCAGAGTAGGGTTAGTTGAAGGGCTAGTGGTTGGCAGAGGACCACGGGCAGTGTTAGGGTTAGGCCTATGTTAAGCCTAGGACTAGTGGTAGTGGTAGGGATTGGCCGAGGGCTAGGGGTAGGTGTCACCGGAGGGCTCCGTTGAGTTCTAGGACTCGGAACAGGTGTAGGGCTGGATTAGGGTTGGTAAGGGTGGGTCCCGGGTGATTTCGTAGGACACAGGTTACTGCTCTGGCTAACGGTAGGGCAAGGTGTACTGGTCGGCGATGGGGAAGTGCTAGGCCTCGGACTAGAAGAGCACTGGGCGTTGGTCTAGGGACCGAGCTAGGGCTAGTTGGAGCGATTGGCGTAGCGCTGGGGTAGGCATAGGGCAAGGGGTGGGTGTCGGGGTAAACCTCGGAGTAGGCCTATTGCCAGGAGTTGGAGCTGTGGCTAGGGGTAGGGATTTGGGTGGGCCTATGGGTAGGGGGAGCTGTAGGGCCAGGGGTAGCGGTAGGACCAGAGGTAGTGCTAGGCGTTATCCTAGGGCGAGGGGTAGTGCTCTGGATAGGGTTAGGTGAAGGGCTAGTGGTTGGCAGAGGCCCACGTGCAGTGTTAGTCTTAGGGCTCATGTTAGGCCTAGGGTTAGTGGTAGTGGTAGGGGTTGGCCGAGGGCTAGGGGTAGGTGTCACGGGAGAGCTCCGGGTAGTCCTAGGACTCGGAACGGGTGTAGGGCTGGATTAGGGTGTGGTAAGGGTGGGTCCAGGGTGATTTCGTAGGACAGGGGTTAGTGCTCTGACTAACGGTAGGGCAAAGTGTACTGGTCGGCGTCGGGCAAGTGGTAGGCCTCGGACTAGAGGGAGCACTGGGCGTTGGTCTAGGTCCCGAGGTAGGGCTAGTGGGAGCGGTAGGCGTAGCACTGTGGTAGGCAAAGGGCAAGGGGTGGGTGTCGGGGTAAACCTCGGAGTAGGCCTAGGACCAGAAGTGGGAGCTGTGGCTAGGGGTAGGAATGGGGGTGGGCCTATGTGTAGGGGGAGCTGTAGGGCCAGGGGGAGGGGTAGGACCAGAGGTAGTGCCAGGCGTAGGCCTAGGGCGAGGGGTAGTGCTCAGGGTAATCTAACCCTAACCCTAACCCTAACCCTAACCCTAACACCAAACCTAATCCTAACACTAACCCTAACCCTAACCCTAAACCTAACACCAACCCTAACCCTAATCCTAACCCTAACCCTAACCCTAACCCTAAAACCAACCCTAACCCTAACCCTAACACTAACACTAACCCTAAACCTAACACCAACCCTAACCCTAACCCTAACCCTTACCCTAACCCAACCCTAAACCTAACCCTAACCCTAAACCCTAACCCTAACCCTAACCATAACACTAACCCTAACAAGGGCAAGGTGTACTGGTCAGCGACGGGCAAGTTCTAGGCTTCGGACGAGAGGAAGCCATGGGCGTTGGTCTAGGGCCCGAGCTAGGGCTAGTGGAAACGGTAGGCGTAGCGCTGGGGTAGGCATAGGGCAAGGGGTGGGTGTCGAGGTAAACCTCGAGGTAGGCCTAGGGCCAGGAGTGGGAGCTGTGGCTAGGGGTAGGGGTGGGGGTGGGCCTATGGGTAGGGGGAGCTGTAGGGCCAGGGGTAGTGGTAGGACCAGAGGTAGTGCTAGGCGTAGGCCTAGGGCGAGGGGTAGTGCTCGGGGTAGGGTTAGTTGAAGCACTAGTGGTTGGCAGAGGCCCACAGGCAGTGTTAGGGTTAGGGCTCTTGTTAAGCCTAGGACTAGTGGTAGTGGTAGGGGTTGGCCGAGGGCTAGGGGTAGGTGTCACGGGAGGGCTTTGGGTAGTCCTAGGACTCGGAACAGGTTTAGGGCTGGATTAGGGTGTGGTAAGGGTGAGTCTAGGGTGATTTCGTAGGACACGGGTTACTGCACTGGCTAACGGTAGGGCAAGGTGTACTGGTCGGCCTCGAGCAAGTGGTAGGCGTCTGACTAGATGAGCACTTGGCGTTGGTCTAGGGCCCGAGCTAGGACTAGTGGGAGCAATAGGCGTAGCGCTGGGGTAGGCATAGGGCAAGGGGTGTGTGTCAAGGTAAACCTCGGAGTAGGCTTTGGCCCAGGAGTTGGAGTTGTGGCTAGGGGTAGGGATGGGGTGGGCCCATTGGTAGGGGGAGCTGTAGGGCCAGGGGTAGCGGTAGGACCAGAGGTAGTGCTAGGCGTAGGCCTAGGGCGAGGTGTAGTGCTCGGGGTAACCTAACCCTAACCCTAACCCTAACCCTAACCCTAACCCTAACCCTAACACCAACCCTAACCCTAACACTAACCTAACACTAACCCTAACCCTAACCCTAACCCTAACCCTAACCCTATACCTAACACCAACCCTAAACCTAACCCTAACCCTAACACTAACCCTAACAAGGGCAAGGTGTACTGGTCAGCATTGGGCAAGTTCTAGGCCTCGGACTAGAGGGAGCCATGGGCGTTGGTCTAGGGCCCGAGCTAGGGCTAGTGGGAGCGGTAGGCGTAGGACTGGGGTAGGCATAGGGCAAGGGGTGGGTGTCGGGGTAAACATCGGAGTAGGCCTAGTGCCAGGAGTTGGAGCTGTGGCTAGGGGTAGGGATGGGCGTGGTCCCATGGGTAAGGGGGGCTGTAGGGACAGTGGTAGCGGTAGGACCAGAGGTAGTGCTAGGCGTAGGCCTAGGGCGAGGGGTAGTGCTCTGGGTAGGGTTAGGTGAAGGGCTATTGCTTGGCAGAGGCCCACGGGCAGTGTTAGTCTTAGGGCTCATGTTAGGCCTAGGACTAGTGGTAGTGGTAGGGGTTGGCCGAGGGCTAGGGGTAGGTATCACGGGAGGGCTCCGGGTAGTCCTAGGACTCGGAACGGGTGTAGGGCTGGATTAGGGTGTGGTAAGGGTGGGTCCAGGGTGATTTCGTAGGACACGGGTTAGTGCTCTGGCTATCGGTAGGCAAGGTGTACTGGTCGGCGACGGGCAAGTGCTAGGCTTCGGACTAGAGTGAGCACTGGGCGTTGGTCTAGGGCCCGAGGTATTGCTAGTGGGAGCGGTAGGCATAGAGCGTGGGTAGGCAAAGGGCAAGGGGTGGGTGTCGGGGTAAACCTCGGAGTAGGCCTAGGACCAGGAGTGAAAGCTGTGGCTAGAAGTAGGGATGGGGGTGGGCCTATGTGTAGGGGGAGCTGTAGGGCCAGGGGTAGGGGTAAAACCAGAGGTAGTGCTAGGCGTATGCCTAGGGAGAGAGTTAGTGCTCAAGGTAACCTAACCGTAACCGTAACCCTAATCCTAACCCTAAACCTAACCCTTACCCTAACACCAACCCTAACCCTAACCCTAAACCTAAACCTAACAGCAACCCTAACCCTAATTCTAACCCTAACCCTAACAAGGGCAAGGTGTACTGGTCAGCGACGGGCAAGTTTTAGGCCTCGGACTAGAGGGAGCCATGGGCGTTGGTCTAGGGCCCGAGCTAGGGATAGTGGGAGCGGTAGGCGTAGCACTGGGGTAGGCATAGGGCAAGGGGTGGGTGTCGAGGTAAACCTCGGAGTAGGCCTAGTGCCAGGAATGGGAGCTGTGGCTAGGGGTAGGGGTGGGGGTGGGCCTATGGGTAGGGGGAGCTGTAGGGTCAGGGGTAGTTGTAGGACCAGAGGTAGTGCTAGGCGTAGGCCTAAGGCAAGGGGTAGTGCTCTGGGTAATGATGGTGAAGGGCTAGTAGTTGGCTGAGGCCCACGGGCAGTGTTAGTCTTAGGGCTCATGTTAGGCCTAGGACTAGTGGTAGTGTTAGGGGTTGGCCGAGGGCTAGGGGTAGGTGTCACGGGAGGGCTCCGGGTAGTCCTAGGACTCGGAACGGGTGTAGGGCTGGATTAGGGTGTGGTAAGTGTGGGTCCAGGGTGATTTCGTAGGACACGGGTTAGTTCTCTGGCAAACGGTAGGGCAAGGTGTACTGGTAGCGTCGAGCAAGTGGTAGGCCTCGGACTAGAGGGAGCACTGGGCATTGGTCTAGGGCCCGAGCTAGGGCTAGTGGGAGCGGTAGGCGTAGCACTGGGGTAGGCATAGGGCAAGGGGTGGGTGTCGAGGTAAACCTCGGAGTAGGCCTAGTGCCAGGAGTGGGAGCTGTGGGTAGGGGTAGGGATCGGGGTGGGCCTATGGGTAGGGGGAGCTTTAGGGCCAGGGGTAGGGGTAGGACCAGAGGTAGTGCTAGGCGTAGGCCTAGGGCGAGTGGTAGTGCTCGGGGTAACCTAACCCTAACCCTTACCCTAACCCTAACCCTAATCCTAACACTAGCCCTAACCCTAACCCCTAACCCTAAAGTTAACCCTAACCCTAAACCTAACACCAACCCTAACCCTAACCATAAAACCAACCCTAACCCTAACACTAACCCTAAACCCTAACCCTAACCCTAACACTAACCCTAACCCTAACACCAACCCTAACACTAACCCTAACCATAAACCCAAACCCAAACCCTAACCCTTACCCTAACCCTAACCCTAAGCAGGGCAAGTGTACTGGTCAGCGACAGGCAAGTTCTAGGCCTCGGACTAGAGGGAGCCATGGGCGTTGGTGTAGGGCCCTAGCTAGGGCTAGTGGGAGCGGTAGGCGTAGCGCTGGGGTAGGCATAGGGCAAGGGGTGGGTGTCGAGGTAAACCTCCGAGTAGGCCTAGGGCTAGAAGTGGGAGCTGTGGCTAGGGGTAGGGATGGGGGTGGGCCTATGGGTAAGGGAGCTGTAGTGCCAGGGGTAGTGGTAGCACCAGTCGTAGTGCTAGAGGTAGGCCTAGGGCGAGGGGTAGTGCTCGGGGTAACCTAACCCTAAACCTAACCCTAACCCTAACCCAAACCCTAACCCTAACACCAACCCTAAACCTAACCTTAAACCCTAAACCTAACCCTAAACCTAACACCAACCCTAACCCTAACCCTAACCCTAACCCTAACACCAACCCTAACCCTAACCCTAACCCTAAACCCTAACCCTAACTTTAATTCTAACCCTAACCCTAACCCTAACAAGGGCAAGGTGTACTGGTCGGCGTCGGGCAAGTGGTAGGCCTCGGACTAGAGGGAGCACTGGGCGTTGGTCAAGGGCATGAGCTAGGGCTAGTGGGAAAGGTAGGTGTAGCACTGGGGTAGGCATAGTGCTAGGGGTGGGTGTAGGGGTAAACCTCGGAGTAGGCTTTGGGCCAGGATTTAAAGTTGTGGCTAGTGGTAGGGATGGGGTTGGGCCTATGGGTAGGGGGAGCTGTAGGGCCAGGAGTAGGGGTAGGACCAGAGGTAGTACTAGGCGTAGGCCTAGGGCGAGGGGTAGTGCTCGGGGTAACCTAACCCTAACCCTAACCATAACCCTAACCCTAACCCTATCCCTAACCATAACCCTAACCCTAACACTAACCCTAAACCTAACCCCTAACCCTAAAGTTAACCCTAACCCTAAACCTAACACCAACCCTAACCGTAACGCTAACCCTAACCCTAACACCACCCTAACCCTAACCCTAACCCTAAACCCTAACCCTAACCCTAACCCTAACCCTAACCCTAACCCTAACAAGGGCAAGGTGTACTGGTCAGCGACGGGCAAGTTCTAGGCCTCGGACTAGAGGGAGCCATGGGCGTTGGTGTAGGGCCCGAGCTAGTGCTAGTGGGAGCGGTAGGCGTAGCGCTGGGGTAGGCATAGGGTTAAGGGTGGGTGTCGAGGTAAACCTCGGAGTAGGCCTAGGACCAGGAGTGGGAGCTGTGGCTAGGTGTAGGGATGGGGGTGGGCCTATGGGTAGGTGGAGCTGTAGGTCCAGGGGTAGGGGTAGGACCAGAGGTAGTTCTAGGCGTAGGCCTAGGGCAAGGGGTAGTGCTCGGTGTAACCTAACCCTAACCCTAACCCTAACACCAACCCTAACCCTAACACCTAACCCTAACCCTAACCCTAGCCCTAAACCTAACAACAACCCTAACCCTAACCCTAACCCTAACACCAACCCTAACCCTAACTCTAACCCTAAACCCTAACCCTAACCCTAACCCTAACCCTAACCCTAAGAAGGGCAAGGTGTACTGGTCAGCGACGGGCAAGTTCTAGGCCTCGGACTAGAGGGAGCCATGGGCGTTGGTGTAGGGCCCGATCTAGGGCTAGTGGGAGCGGAAGGCGTAGCGCTGGGGTAGGCATAGGGCTAGAGGTGGGTGTCGAGGTAAACCTCGGAGTAGGCCAAGGCCAGAAGTGGGAGCTGTGGCTAGGGGTAGGGATGGGGGTGGTCTTATGGGTAGGGGGAGCTGTAGTGCCAGACGTAGTGGTAGGACCAGAGGTAGCGCTAGTAGTAGGCCTAGGGCGAGGTGTAGTGCTCGGGGTAGGGTTAGGTGAAGGGCTAGTGGTTGGCAGAGGCCCACGGACATGTTAGGGTTAGGGCTCATGTTAGGCCTAGGACTAGTGGTAGTGGTAGGGGTTGGCTTAGGGATAGTTGTAGGTGTCACGGGAGGGCACCGGGTAGTCCTAGGACTCGGAACGGGTGTAGGGCTGATTTAGGGTGTGGTAAGGGTGGTTCCAGGGTGATTTCGTAGGACACGGGTTAGTGCTCTGGCTAACGGTAGGGCAAGGTGTACTGGTCGGCGTCGGGCAAGGGGTAGGCCTCGGACTAGTGGGAGCACTGGGCGTTGGTCTAGGGTCCGAGCTAGGGCTAGTGGGAGCGGTAGGCGTAGCACTGGGGTAGGCATAGGGCAAGGGGTGGGAGTCGGGGTAAACCTCGGAGTAGGCTTTGGGCCAAAAGTTGGAGTTGTGGCTGGGGTTAGGGATGGGGGTGGGCCTATGGGTAGGGGGAGCTGTAGTGCCAGGGGTAGTGGTAGGACCAGACGTAGTGCTAAGAGTAGGCCTAGGGCGAGGGGTAGTGCTCGGGGTAACCTAACCCTAACCCTAACCCTAACCCTAACCCTAACCCTAACACCAACCCTAAACCTAACCTTTAACCCTAATCCAAACCCTAAACCTAACAGCAACCCTAACACTAACCGTAACCCTAAACCCTAACCCTAACTTTAATTCTAACCCTAACCCTAACCCTAACAAGGGCAAGGTGTACTGGTTGGCGTCGGGCAAGTGGTAGGCCTCGGATTAGAGGGAGCACTGGGCGTTGGTCTAGGGCATGAGCTAGGGCTAATGGGAGAGGTAGGTGTAGCACTGGGGTTGGCATAGTGTAGGGGTGGGTGTCAGGGTAAACCTCGGAGTAGGCTTTGGGCCAGATGTTAAAGTTGTTGCTAGGGGTAGGGATGGGGGTGGGCCTATGGGTAGGGGGAGCTGTAGGGCCAGGGGTAGGGGTAGGACCAGAGGTAGTGCTAGGCGTAGGCCTAGGGCGAGGGGTAGTGCTCGGGGTAACCTAACCCTAACCCTAACCCTAACCATAACCATAACCCTAACCCTAACACTAACCCTAACCCTAACCCCTAACCCAAAAGTTAACCCTAACCCTAAACCTAACACCAACCCTAACCCTAACCCTAACCCTAACACCACCCTAACCCTAACCCTAACCCTAAACCCTAACCCTAACCCTAACACCAATTCTAACCCTAACCCCTAACCCTAACCCTAACCCTAGTTCTAAACCTAACACCAACCCTAACCCTAACCCTAACACCAAACCTAACCCTAACCCTAACCCTAAACCCTAACCCTAACCCTAACACCAATTCTAACCCTAACCCCTAACCCTAACCCTAACCCTAGTTCTAAACCTAACACCAACCCTAACCCTAACCCTAACCCTAACACCAAACCTAACCCTAACCCTAACCCTAAACCTAACCCTAACCCTAACCCTAACCCTAACACCAACCCTAACCCTAATCTAACCCTAAACCCTAACCCTAACCCTAACCCTAACCCTAACCCTAACCCTAAGAAGGGCAAGGTGTACTGGTCAGCGACTGGCAAGTTCTAGGCCTCGGACTAGAGGGAGCCATGGGCGTTGGTGTAGGGCCCGTGCTAGGGCTAGTGGGAGCGGAAGGCGTAGCGCTGGGGTAGGCATAGGGCAAGGTGTGGGTGTCGAGGTAAACCTCGCAGTAGGTCAAGGCCAGAAGTGGGAGCTGTGGCTAGGGGTAGGGATGGGGGTGGTCCTATGGGTAGGGGGAGCTGTAGTGCCAGGGGTAGTGGTAGGACCAGAGGTAGCGCTAGGAGTAGGCCTAGGGCGAGGGGTAGTGCTCGGGGTAGGGTTAGGTGAAGGGCTAGTGGTTGGCAGAGGCCCACAGGCAGTGTTAGGGTTAGGGCTCATGTTAGGCCTAGGACTAGTGGTAGTGGTAGGGGTTGGCTGAGGGATATGGGTAGGTGTCACGGTAGGGCTCCAGGTAGTCCTAGGACTCGGAACGGGTGTAGGGCTGGAATAGGTTGTGGTAAGCGTGGGTCCAGGGTGATTAAGTAGGACACGGGTTAGTGCTCTGGCAAATGTAGGGCAAGGTGTACTGGTCGGCGTCGGGCAAGTAGTAGGCCTCGGACTAGTGGGAGCACTGGGCGTTGGTCTAGGGCCCGAGCTAGGGCTAGTGGTAGCGGTAGGCGTAGCGCTGGGGTAGGCAAAGGACAAGGGGTGGGTGTCGGGGTAAACCTCGGAGTAGGCCTTGGACCAGGAGTGTGAGCTGTGGCTAGGGGTATGGATGGGGGTGGGTCTATGGGTAGGGGGAGCTTTAGGGCCAGGGGTAGGGGTAGGACCAGAGGTAGTGCTAGGCGTAGGCCTAGGGCGAGGGGTTGTGCTCGGGGTAACCTAACCCTAACCCTAACCCTAACCCTAACCCTAACACTTACCCTAACACTAACCCCTAACCCTAAAGTTAACCCTAACCCTAAACCTAACACCAACCCTAACCCTAACCCTAACCCTAACCCTAACACCACCCTAACCGTAACCTTAACCCTAAACCCTAACCCTAACCCTAACCCTAACCCTAACCCTAACAAGGGCTAGGTGTACTGGTCAGCGACGGGCAAGTTCTAGGCCTCGACTACAGGGAGCCATGGGCGTTGGTGTAGGGCCCCAGCTAGGGCTAGTGGGAGCGGTAGGCGTAGCGCTGGGGTAGGCATAGGGCAAGGGGTGGGTGTCGAGGTAAACCTCGTAGTAGGCCTAGGGCCAGGAGTGGGAGTTGTGGTTAGTCGTACAGATGGGTGTGGGCCTATGGGTAGGGGGAGCTGTAGGGCCAGGGGAAGTGGTAGGACCAGAGGTAGTGCTAGGCGTAGGCCAAGGGCGAGGGGTCGTGCTCGGGGTAGGGTTAAGTGAAGGGCTACTGGTTGGCAGAGGCCCACGGACAGTGTTAGGGTTAGGGCTCATGTTAGGCCTAGGACTAGTGGTAGTGGTAGCGGTTGGCCGAGGGATAAGGGTAGGTGTCAAGGGAGAACTACGGGTAGTCCTAGGACTCGGAACGGGTGTAGGGCTGGATTAGGGTGTGGCTAAGGGTGGGTCCAGGGTGATTTCGTAAGACACGGGTTAGTGCTCTGGCTAACGGTAGGGCAATGTGTACTGGTCGGCGACGGGCAAGTGCTCGGCCTCGGACTAGAGTGAGCACTGGGCGTTGGTCTAGGGCCCGAGGTAGGGCTAGTGGGAACGTTAGGCGTAGAGCTGGGGTAGGCAAAGGGCAAGGGGTGGGTGTCGCGGTAAACCTCGGAGTAGGCCTAGTACCAGGAGTGGGAGCTGTGGCTAGGGGTAGGAATGGAAGTGGGCCTATGGGTAGAGGGAGCCGTAGGGCCAGGGGTAGAGGTAGGACCAGAGGTAGTGCTAGGCGTAGGCCTAGGGCGAGGGGTAGTGCTAGGGGTAACCTAACCCTAACCCTAACCCTAACCCTAACCCTAACACCAACCCTAACCCTAACCCCTAACTTTATCACCCTAACCCTAACCCTAAACCTAACACCAACCCTAAGCCTAAACCTAACCCTAACACAACCCTTAACCCTAACCCTTACCCTAAACCCTAACACTAACCCTAAACCTAACCCTAACCCTAACCCTAATCCTAACCCTAAGAAGGGCAAGGTTTACTGGTCAGCGACGGGCAAGTTCTAGGCCTCGGACTAGAGGGAGCCATGGGCGTTGGTCTAGGGCCCGAGCTAGGGCTAGTGGGAGCGGTAGGCGTAGGACTGGGGTAGGCATAGGACAAGGGGTGGGTGTCGGGGTAAACCTCGGAGTAGGCTTTGGGCCAGGAGTTGGAATTGTGGCTAGGGGTAAGGATGGGGGTGGGCCTATGGGTAGAGGGAGCCGTAGGGCCAGGGGTAGGGGTATGACCAGAGGTAGTGCTAGGCGTAGGCCTAGGGCGAGGGGTAGTGCTCGGGGTAACCTAACCCTAACCCTAACCCTAACCCTAACACCAACCCTAACACTAACCCCTAACCATAACCCTAACCCTAACCCTAAACCTAACACCAACCCTAAGCTTAAACCTAACCCTAACACAACCCCTAACCCTAACCCTTACCCTAAACCCTAACACTAACCGTAACCCTAAACCTAACCCTAACCCTAACCCTAACCCTAACCCTAAGAAGGGCAAGGTTTACTGGTCAGCGACGGGCAAGTTCTAGGCTTCGGACTAGAGGGAGCCATGGGCGTTGGTGTAGGGCCCGAGCTAGGGCTAGTGGGAGCGGTAGGCGTAGCGCTGGGGTAGGCATAGGGCAAGGGGTGGGTGTCGAGGTAAACCTCGGAGTAGGCCTAGGGCCAGGAGTGGGAGCTGTGGCTAGGGGTAGGGATGGAAGTGGGACTATGGGTAGGGGGAGCTGTAGTGCCATGGGGTAGGGGTAGGACCAGAGGTAGTGCTAGGCGTAGGCCTAGGGCGAGGGGTATTGCTCGTGGTAGGGTTAGGTGAAAGGCTAGTGGTTGGCAGAGGTCCACGGGCAGTGTTAGGCTTAGGGCTCATGTTAGGCCTAGGAATAGTGGTAGTGGTAGGGGATGGCCGAGGGCTAGGGATAGGTGTCACGGGACGGCTTAGGGTAGTCCTAGGACTCGGAACAAATGTAGGGCTGGATTAGGGTGTAGATAAGGGTGGGTCCAGGGTGATTTCATAGGACACGGGTTAGTGCTCTGGCTAAAGGTAGGGTAAGGTGTACTGGTCTGCGACGGGCAAGTGCTCGGCCTCGGACTAAAGTGAGCACTTGGCGTTGGTCTAGGCCCCGAGTTAGGACTAGTGGGAGCGTTAGGCGTAGCGCTGGGGTAGGCAAAGGGCAAGGGGTGGTTGTCGGGGTAAACCTCGGAGTAGGCCTTGGACCAGGAGTGTGAGCTGTGGCTAGGGGTAGGGATGGGGGTGGGCCTATGGGTACGGGGAGCTTTAGGGCCAGGGGTAGGAGTAGGACCAGAGGTAGTGCTAGGCGTAGGCCTAGGGCGAGGGGTAGTGCTCGGGGTAACCTAACCCTAACCCTAACCCTAACCCTAACACTTACCCTAACACTAACCCCTAACCCTAAAGTTAACCCTAACCCTAAACCTAACACCAACCCTAAACCTAACCCTAACCCTAACCCTAACACCTCCCTAACCCTAACCCTAACCCTAACACCAACCCTAACACTAACCCTAACCATAAACCCTAACCCTAACCCTAACCTTACCCTAACCCTAACCCTAAGCAGGGCAAGGTGTACTGGTCGGCGACGGGCAAGTTCTAGGCCTCGGACTAGAGGGAGCCATGGGCGTTGGTGTAGGGCTCTAGCTAGGGCAAGTGGGAGCGGTAGGCGTAGCGCTGGAGTAGGCATAGGGAAAGGGATGGGTGTCGAGGTAAACCTCGGAGTAGGCCTAGGGCCAGGAGTGGGACCTGTGGCTAGGGGTAACCCTAACCCTAACCCTAACCCTAACCCTAACCCTAACCCTAACACCAACCCTAACACTAACCCTAACCATAAACCCTAACCCTAACCCTAACCCTAACCCTAACCCTAACACCAACCCTAAACCTAAACTTTAACCCTAACCCTAACCCTAAACCTAACACCAACCCTAACCCTAACACTAACACTAACCCTAACCCTAACACTAACCCTAACACCAACCCTAACCCTAACCGTAACCCTAAACCCTAACCCTAACTTTAATTCTAACCCTAACCCTAACCCTAACAAGGGCAAGGTGTACTGGTCGGCGTCGGGCAAGTGGTAGGCCTCGGACTAGAGGGAGCACTGGGCGTTGGTCTAGGGCATGAGCTAGGGCTAGTGGGAGAGGTAGGTGTAGCACTGGGGTAGGCATAGTGCTAGGGGTGGGTGTCGGGGTAAACCTCGGAGTAGGCTTTGGGCCAAGAGTTGAAGTTGTGGCTAGGGGTAGGGATGGGGGTGGGCCTATGGGTAGGGGGAGCTGTAGGGCCAGGGGTAGGGGTAGGACCAGAGGTAGTGCTAGGCGTAGGCCTAGAGCGAGGTGTAGTGCTCGGGGTAACCTAACCCTAACCCTAACCCTAACCCTAACCCTAACCATAACACTAACCCTAACCGTAACCCCTAACCCTAAAGTTAACCCTAACCCTAAACCTAACACCAACCCTAACCCTAACCCTAACCCTAACCCTAACACCACCCTAACACTAACCCTAACCCTAAACCCTAACCCTAACCCTAACCCTAACCCTAACCCTAACCCTAACCCTAACAAGGGCAAGGTGTACTGGTCAGCGCCGGGCAAGTTCTAGGCCTCGGACTAGAGGGAGCCATGGGCGTTGGTGTAGAGCCCGAGCTAGGGCTAGTGGGAGCGGTAGGCGAAGTGCTGGGGTAGGCATAGGGCAAGGGGTGGGTGTCGAGGTATACCTCAAAGTAGGCCTAGGGCCAGGAGTGGGAGCTGTGGCTAGGGGTAGGGATGCGGGTGGGCCTATGGGTAGGGGGAGCTGTAGGGCCAGGGGTAGGGGTAGGACCAGAGGTAGTGCTAGGCGTAGGCCTAGGGCGAGGGGTGTTGCTCGGGGTACCCTAACCCTAACACCAACCCTAACCCTAACCCCTCACCCTAACCCTAACCCAACCCTAAACCTAACACCAACCCTAACCCTAACCCTAACCCTAACACCAACCCTAACCCTAACCCTAACCCTAAATCCTAAACCTAACCCTAACCCTAACCCTAACCCTAATGCTAACCCTAAGAAGGGCAAGGTGTACTGGTCAGCGACGGGCAAGTTCTAGGCCTCGGACTAGAGGGAGCCATGGGCGTTGGTGTAGGGCCCGAGCTAGGGCTAGTGGGAGCGGTAGGCGTAACGCTGGGGTAGGCATAGGGCAAGGGGTGGGTGTCGAGGTAAACCTCGGAGTAGGCCTAGGGCCAGGAGTGGGAGCTGTGGCTAGGGGTAGGGATGGGGGTGGGCCTATGGGTAGGGGGAGCTGTAGGGCTAGGACTAGTGGTAGTGGTAGGGGTTGGCTGAGGGATAGGGGTAGGTGTCACGGGAGGGCTCCAGGTAGTCCTAGGACTCGGAACGGGTGTAGGGCTGGATTAGGGTGTGGTAAAGTTGGGTCCAGGCTGATTTCGTAAGACACGGGTTAGTCCGCTGGCAAACGGTAGGGCAAGGTGTACTGGTCGGCGTCGGGCAAGTGGTAGGCCTCGGACTAGAGGGAGCATTGGGCGTTGGTCTAGGGCCCGAGCTAGGGCTAGTGGGAGCGGTAGGCGTAGCACTGGCGCAGGCATAGGGCAAGGGGTGGGTGTCGGGGTACACCTCGGAGTAGGCTTTGGGCCAGGAGATGGAGTTGTGGCTAGGGGTAGGAACGGGGGTTGGCCTATGGGTAGGGGGAGCTGTAGGGCTGGGGTATGGGTAGGACCAGAGGTAGTGCTAGTCGTAGGCCTAGGGCGAGGGGTAGTGCTCGGGGTAGGGTTAGGTGAAGGGGTAGTGGTTGGCAAAGGCCCACGGGCAGTGTTAGGGTTAGGGCTGATGTTAGGCCTAGGACTAGTGGTAGTGGTAGGGGATGGCCAAGGGCTAGGGGTAGGTGTCACGGGAGGGTTCCGGGTAGTCCTAGGACTCGGAACGGATGTAGGGCTGGATTAGGGTGTGGCTAAGGGTGGGTCCAGGGTAATTTCGTAGGACACGGGTTAGTGCTCTGGCTAACGGTAGGGCAAAGTGTACTGGTCGGCGACGGGCAAGTGCTAGGTATCGGACTAGAGTGAGCACTGGGCGTTGGTCTAGGGCCCGAGGTAGGGCTAGTGGGAGCGTTAGGCGTAGCACTGGGTAGGCAAACGGCAAGGGGTGGGTGTCGGGGTAAACCTCGGAGTAGGCCTAGGACCAGGAGTGGGAGCTGTGGCTAGGGGTAGGGATGGGGGTGGGCCTATGGGTAGGGGGAGCTGTAGGGACAGGGGTAGGGGTAGGACCAGAGGTAGTGCTAGGCGTAGGCCTAGGGCGAGGGGTAGTGCTCGGGGTAACCTAACCCTAACCCTAACCCTAACACTAACACTAACCCTAACCCTATCCCTAACCCTAACACCAACCCTAAACCTAACCCTAACCCTAACTCTAACCCTATACCTAACACCAACCCTAACCCTAACCCTAACCCTAACCCTAACACCAACCCTAACCCTAACCCTAACCCTAACCCTAACCCTAACCCTAAAACCAACCCTAACCCTAACCCTAACCCTAACCCTAACACCAACCCTAACCCTAATCCTAACCCTAACCCTAACCCTAACACCAACCCTAACCCTAACCCTAACCCTAACCCTAACCCTAACACCAACCCTAAACCTAACCCTAACCCTAACCCTAACCCTAACACCAACCCTAACTCTAACCATAACCCTAACCCTAACACCAACCCTAACCCTAATCCTAACCCTAACCCTAACCCTAACACCAACCCTAACCCTAACCTTAACCCTAACCCTAACACCAACCCTAACCCTAACCCTAACCCTAACCCTAACCCTATACCTAACACCAACCATAACCCTAACCCTAACACTAACACCAACCCTAACCCTAATCCTAACCGTAACCCTAAACCTAACCCTAACACTAACCCTAACGCTAACCCTAACCCTAACACCAACCCTAAACCTAACCCTAACCCTAACCCTAACCCTATACCTAACACCAACCCTAACCCTAACCTTAACCCTAACCCTAACACCAACCCTAACCCTAACCCTAACCCTAACCCTAACCCTAACACCAACCCTAACCCTTATGCTAACCCTAACCCTAACCCTAACCCTAACCCTAACACCAACCCTAACCCTAACCCTAACCCTAAACCTAACACCAACCCTAACCCTAACCCTAACCCTAACACCAACCCTAACCCTAACCCTAAACACTAATCCTAACCCTAACCCTAACCCTAACCCTAAACCCTAATCCTAACCCTAACCCTAACCCTAACCCTAATTCTAACCCTAACAAGGGCAAAGTGTACTGGTCAGCGACGGGCAAGTTCTAGGCCTCGGACTAGAGGGAGCCATGGGCGTTGGTCTAGGGCCCGAGCTAGGGCTAGTGGGAGCGATAGGCGTAGCGCTGGGGTAGGCATAGAGCAAGGGGTGGGAGTCAAGGTAAACCTCGGAGTAGGCTTTGGCCCAGGAGTTGGAGTTGTGGATAGGGGTTTGGATGGGGGTGGACCCATGGGTAGGGGGAGCTGTAGGGCCAGGGGTAGCGGTAGGACCAGAGGTAATGCTAGGCGTACGCCTAGGGCGAGGGGTAGTGCTCGAGGTAGGGTAGTTGAAGGGCTAGTGGTTGGCAGAGGCCCACGGTCAGTGTTAAGGTTAGGGCTCATGTTAAGCCTAGGACTAGTGGTAGTGGTAGGGGTTGGCCGAGGGCTAGGGGTAGGTGTCACGGGAGGGCTCCGAGTCGTCCTAGGACTCGGAACGGGTGTAGGGCTGGATTAGGGTGTGGTAAGGGTGGGTCCAGGGTGATTTCGTAGGACACGGGTTAGTGTTCTGGCTATTGGTAGGCAAGGTGTACTGGTCGGCGACGGGCAAGTGCTAGGCTTCGGACTAGAGTGAGCACTGGGCGTTGGTCTAGGGCCCGAGCTAGGGCTAGTGGGAGCGGTAGGCGTAACGCTAGGGTAGGCATAGGGCAAGGGGTGGGTGTCGAGGTAAACCTCGGAGTAGGCCTAGGGCCAGGAGTGGGAGCTGTGGCTAGGGGTAGGGATGGTTGTGGGCCTATGGGTAGGGGGAGCTGTAGGGCCAGGGGTAGGTGTAGGACCAGAGGTAGTGCTAGGCGTAGGCCTAGGGCGAGGGGTAGTGCTCGGGGTAACCTAAACCTAAACCTAACCCTAACCCTAACCCTAAAACAAACCCTAACCCTAACACCAACCCTAACCCTAACCCCTAATCCTAACACTAACCCTAACCCTAAACCTAACACCAACCCTAACCCTAACCCTAACCCTAAACCCTAACCCTAACCCTAACCCTAAACCTAACCCTAACCCTAACCCTAACAAGGGCAAGGTGTACTGGTCAGCGACGGGCAAGTTCTAGGCCTCGGACTAGAGGGAGCCATGGGCGTTGGTGTAGGGCAAGAGCTATGGCTAGTTGGAGCGGTAGGCGTAGCGCTGGGTTAGGCATAGGGCAAGGAGTGGGTGTCGAGGTAAACCTCGGCGTCGGCCTAGGGCCAGGAGTGGGAGCTGTGGCTTGGGGTAGGAATGGGGGTGGGCCTATGGGTAGGGGGAGGTGTAGGGCCAGGGGTAGTGGTAGGACCAGAGGTAGTGCTAGGCGTAGGCCTAAGGCGAGGGGTAGTGCTTGGGGTAGGGTTAGGTGAAGGGCTAGTGGTTGGCAGAAGCCCACGGGCAGTGTTAGGGTTAGGGCTCATGTTAGGCCTAGGACTAGTGTTAGTGGTAGGGGTTGGCCGAGGGATAGGGGTAGGTGTCACGGGAGGGCTCTGGGTAGTCCTAGGACTCGCAACGGGTGTAGGGCTGGATTAGGGTGTGGTAAGTGTGGGTCCAGGGTGATTTCGTAGGACACGGGTTAGTGCTCTGGCAAATGGTAGGGCAAGGTGTACTGGTCGGCGTCGGGCAAGTGGTAGGCCTCGGACTAGAGGGAGCACTGGGTGTTGGTCTAGGGCCCAAGCTAGGGCTAGTGGGAGCGGTAGGCGTGTCACTGGGGTAGGCATAGGGCAAGGGGTGGGTGTCGGGGTAAACCTAGGTGTAGGCTTTGGGCAAGGAGTTGGAGTTGTGGCTAGGGGTAGGGATGGGGGTGGGCCTATGGGTAGGGGGAGCTGTAGGGCTGGGGTAGGGGTAGGACCAGAGGTAGTGCTAGTCGTAGGCCTAGGGAGAGGGGTAGTGCTCGGGGTAGGGTTAGGTGAAGGGCTAGTGGTTGGCAGAGGCCCACGGGCAGTGTTAGGGTTAGGGCTGATGTTAGGCCTAGGACTAGTGGTAGTGGTAGGGGATGGCCGAGGGCTAGGGGTAGGTGTCACGGGAGGGCTCCGGGTAGTCCTAGGACTCGGAACGGTTGTAGGGCTGGATTAGGGTGTGGCTAAGGGTGGGTCCAGTGTGATTTCGTAGGACACGGGTTAGTGCTCTGGCTAACAGTAGGGCAAGGTGTGCTGGTCGGCGAAGGGCAAGTGCTAGGCCTCGGACTAGAGTGAGCACTGGGCGTTGGTCTAGGGCCCGAGGTAGGGCTAGTGGGAGCGTTAGGCGTAGCGCTGGTTAGGCAAAGTGCAAGGGGTGGGTGTCGGGGTAAACCTCGGAGTAGGCCTAGGACCAGGAGTGGGAGCTGTGGCTAGGGGTAGGGATGGTTGTGGGCCTATGGGTAGGGGGAGCTGTAGGGCCATGGGTAGGGGTAGGACCAAAGTTAGTGCTAGGCGTAGGCCTAGGGCGAGGGGTTAGGGCTCCGGGTAACCTAAACCTAACCCTAACCCTAACCCTAACCCTAACCCTAACCCTAACCCTAACAAGGGCAAGGTGTACTGGTCAGCGACGGGTAAGTTCTAGGCCTCGGACTAGAGGGAGCCATGGGCGTTGGTGTAGGGCAAGAGCTAGGGCTAGTGGGAGCGGTAGGCGTAGCGCTGGGGTAGGCATAGGGCAAGGGGTGAATGTCGAGGTAAACTTCGGCGTAGGCCTAGGGCCAGGAGTGGGAGCTGTGGCTTGGGGTAGGGATGGGGGTCGGCCTGTGGGTAGGGGGAGCTGTAGGGCCAGAGGTAGTGGTAGGACCAGAGGTAGTGCTAAGTGTAGGCCTAGGGCGAGTGGTCGTGCTCGGTGTAGGGTTAGGTGACGGGCTAGTGGTTGGCAGAGGCCCACAGGCAGTGTTAGTGTTAGGGCTCATGTTAGGCCTAGGATTAGTGGTAGTGGTAGGGGTTGGCCAAAAGCTAGGGGTAGGTGTCATGGGAGGGCTTCGTTTAGTCCTAGGACTTGAAACAGTTGTAGGGCTGTATTCGGGTGTGGCTAAGGGTGGGTCCAGGGTGAATCCGTAGGACACGGGTTAGTCCTCTGGCTAACGGTAGGGCAAGGTGTACTGGTCGGCGACGGGCAAGTGCTAGGCTCGGACTTGAGTGAGCACTGGGCGTTGGTCTAGGGCCCGAGCTAGGGCTAGTGGGAGCGGTAGGCTTAGCGCTGGGGTAGGCATAGGGCAAGAGGTGGGTGTCGGTGTAAACCTAGGAGTAGGGCTACGGCCAGAAGTTGGAGCTGTGGCTAGGAGTAGGGATGGGGGTGGGCTTATGAGTAGGGGTAGCTGTAGGGCCAGGGGTAGGGGTAGGACTAGAGGTAGTGCTAGGCGTAGGCCTAGGGCGAGGGGTAGTGCTCGGGGTAGGATTAGTTGAAGGGCTACTGGTTGGCAGAGGCTCATGGGCAGTGTTAGTGTTAGGGCTCATGTTAGGCCTAGGATTAGTGGTAGTGGTAGGGGTTGGCCGAGGGCTAGGGGTAGGTGTCAAGAGAGGGCTCCGTTTAGTCCTAGGATTCGGAACAGTGGTAGGGCTGGATTCGGGTGTGGCTAAGGGTGGGTCCAGGGTGATTCCGTAGGACACGGGTTACTGCTCTGGCTAACGGTAGGGCAAGGTGTACTGGTCGGCGACGGGCAAGTACTAGGCCTCGGACTAGAGTGAGCACTGGGCTATGGTCTAGGGCCCGAGCTAGGGCTAGTGGGAGCGGTAGGCGTAGCGCTGGGGTAGGCATAGGGCAAGAGGTGGGTGTCGGGGTAAACATAGGAGTAGGCCTAGGGCCAGGAGTTGGAGCTGTGGCTAGGGGTAGGCATGGGGTTGTGCCTATGGGTAGAAGTAGCTGTAGGGCCAGGGGTAGTGGTAGGACTAGAGGTAGTGCTAGGCGTAGACATAGGGCGAGGGGGAGTGCTCGGGGAAGGGTTAGGTGAAGGGCTAGTGGTTGGCAGAGGCCTACGGGCAGTGTTAGTGTTAGGGCTCATGTTAGGCCTAAAATTAGTGGTAGTGGTATGGGTTGGACGAGGGCTATGGTTAGGTATCACGGGAGGCCTCCGTTTAGTCCTACGACTTGAAACAGGTGTAGGGCTGGATTCGGGTGTGGCTAAGGGTGGGTCCAGGGTGATTCCGTAGGACATGGGTTAGTCCTCTGGCTAACGGTAGGGCAAGGTGTACTGGTCGTTGACGGGCAAGTGCTAGGCCTCGGACTAGAGTGAGCATTTGGCGTTGGTCTAGGGCCCGAGCTAGGGCTACTGGGAGCGGTAGGCGTAGCGCTGGGGTACGCATAGGGCAAGAGGTGGGTGTCGGGGTAAACCTAGGAGTAGGCCTAGGGCCAGGAGTTGGAGCTGTGGCTAGGGGTAGTGATGGGGGTGGGCCTATGGTTAGGGGTAGCTGTAGGGCCAGGGGTAGGTGTAGGACTAGAGGTAGTGCTAGGCGTAGGCCTAGGGCGAGGGTGAGTGCTCGGGGTAGGGTTAGGTGAAGTGCTAGTGGTTGGCAGAGGCCCATGGGCATTGTTAGTGTTAGTGCTCATGTTAGGCCTAGGATTAGTGGTAGTGGTAGGGGTTGGCCGAGGGCTAGGGGTAGGTGTCACGGGAGGGCTACGTTTAGTCTTAGGACTCGGAACAGGTGTAGGGCTGGATTCGGGTGTGGCTAAGGGTGGGTCCAGGGTGATTCCGTAGGACACGGGTTAGTGCTCTGGCTAACGGTAGGGCAAGGTGTACTGGTCGGCAACGGGCAAGTGCTAGGCCTCGGACTAGAGTGAGCACTGGGCGTTGGTCTAGGGCCCGAGGTAGAGCTACTGAGAGTGGTAGGTGTAGCGTTGGGGTAGGCATAGGGCAAGAGGTGGGTTTCGGGGTAAACCTAGGAGTAGGCCTAGGGCCAGGAGTTGGAGCTGTGGCTAGGGGTAGTGATGAGGGTGGGCCTATGGTTAGGGGTAGCTGTAGGGCCAGGTGTAGTGGTAGGACTAGAGGTAGTGCTAGACGTAGGCCTAGGGCGAGGGGTAGTGCTCGGGGTAGGATTAGGTGAAGGGCTATTGGTTGGCAGAGGCCCACGGGCAGTGTTAGTGTTAGGCTCATGTTAGGCCTAGGATTAGTGGTAGTGGTAGGGGTTGGCCGAGGGCTAGGTGTAGGTGTCACGGGAGGGCTCCGTTTAGTCCTAGGACTCGGACAGGTGTAGGGCTGGATTCGGGTGTGGCTATGGGTGGGTCCAGGGTAATTCCTTAGGACACGAGTTAGTGCTCTGGCTAACGGTAGGGCAAGGTGTACTGGTCGGCGACTGGCAACTGCTAGGCCTCGGACTAAAGTGAGCAATGGGCGTTGGTCTAGGGCCCGAGCTAGGGCTAGTGGGATCGGTAGGCGTAGCGCTGGGGTAGGCATAGGGGAAGAGGTGGGTGTCAGGGTAAACCTAGGAGTAGGCCTAGGGCCAGGAGTTGGAGCTGTGGCTAGGGGTAGGGATGGGGGTGGGCCTATGGTTAGGTGTAGCTGTAGGGCCAGGGGTAGGGGTAGAACTAGAGGTAGTGCTAGGCGTAGGCCTAGGGCGAGGGGGAGTGCTCTGGGTAGGGTTAGGTGAAGGGCTAGTGGTTGGCAGAGGCCCACGGGCAGTGTTAGTTTTAGGGCTCCTGTTAGGCCTAGGAATAGTGGTAGTGGTAGGGGTTGGCCGAGGGCTAGGGGTAGGTGTCAAGGGAGGGCTCCTTTTAGTCCTAGGACTCGGAACAGTGCTAGGGTTGGATTCGGGTGTGGCTAAGGGTGGGTCCAGGGTGATTTCGTAGGACACGGGTTAGTGCTCTGGCTAACAGTAGGGCAAGGTGTACTGGTCGAAGACGAGCAAGTGATAGGCCTTGTACTAGAGTGAGCACTGGGCGTTGGTCTAGGTCCCGAGCTAGGTCTAGTGGGACCAGTATGCGTAGGGCTGTGGTAGGCATAGGGCAAGAGGTGGGTGTCGGGATACACATAGGAGTAGGCCTAGGGCCAGGAGTTTGAGTTGTGGCTAGGGGTAGGGATGGGGGTGGGCCTATGGGTAGGGGTAGCTGTAGGGCCAGGGGTAGGTGTAGGACTAGAGGTAGTGCTAGGCGTAGGCCTAGGGCGAGGGGTAGTGCTCGGGGTAGGATTACGTGAAGGGCTAGTGGTTGGCAGGGGCCCACGGGCAGTGTTAGTGTTAGGGCTCATGTTAGGTCTAGGATTAGTGGTAGTGGTAGGGGTTGGCCGAGGGTTAGGGGTAGGTGTCACGGGAAAACTCCGGTTAGTCCTAGGACTCGGAACAGGTGTAGGGCTGCTTTCGGGTGTGGCGAAGGGTGGGTACAGGGTGATTTCGTGGGACACAGGTTAGTGTTCTGGCTAACGGTAGGGCAAGGTGTACTGGTCGTTCACGGGCAAGTGCTAGGACTCGGACTAGAGTGAGCACCTGGCGTTGGTATAGGGCCCGAGCTAGGGCTACTGGGAGCGGTAGGCGTAGCGCTGGGGTACGCATAGGGCAAGAAGTGGGTGTCGGGGTAAACCTAGGAGTAGGCCTAGGGCCAGGAGTTGGAGCTGTGGCTAGGGGTAGGGATTTGGGAGGGCCTATGGTTAGGGGTAGCTGTAGGGCCAGGGGTAGGGGTAGGACTAGAGGTATTGCTAGGCGTAGGCCTAGGGCGATGGGTAGTGCTCGGGGTAGGATTAGGAGAAGGGCTAGTGGTTGGCAGAGGCCCACGGGCAGTGTTAGTGTTAGGGCTCATGTTAGGCCTAGGATTAGTGGTAGTGGTAGGGGTTGGCCGAGGGCTAGGTGTAGGTGTCACGGGAGGGCTCCGTTTAGTCCTAGGACTCAGAACAGGTGTAGGGCTGGATTCGGGTGTGGCTAAGGGTGGCGCCAGGGTGATTCCATAGAACACGTGTTAGTGCTCTGGCTACCGGTAGGGCATGGTGTACTGGTCGGGGACGGGCAAATGCTAGGCTTCAGACTAGAGTGAGCACTGGGCGTTGGTCTAGGGCCCGAGCTAGGGCTAGTGGGACCGGTAGGTGTAGCGCTGAAGTAGGCATAGGGCAAGATGTGGGTTTCGGGGTAAACATAGGAGTAGGCCTAGGGCCACGAGTTGGAGCTGTGGCTAGGGGTAGGAATGGGGGTGGGCCTATGGGTAGGGGTAGCTCTAGGGCCAGCTGTAGGGGTAGGACTCGAGGTAGTGCTAGGCGTAGGCCTAGGGCGAGGGGGAGTGCTCTGGGTAGGGTTAGGTGAAGGGCTAGTGGTTGGCAGAGGCCTACAGGCAGTGTTAGTGCTAGGGCTCAGGTTAGGCCTAGGATTAGTGGTAGTGGTAGGGGTTGGCCGAGGGCTAGGAGTAGGTGTCACGGGAGGGCTCTGTTTAGTCCTAGGACTTGAAACAGGTGTAGGGCTGGATTCGGGTGTGGCTAAGTTTGGTTCCAGGGTGATTTAGTAGGACACGGGTTAGTCCTCTAGCTAACGGTAGGGCAAGGTGTACAGGTTGGCGACGGGCAAGTGCTAGGCCTCCGACTAGAGTGAGCACTGGGCGTTGGACTAGGGCCCGAGCTAGGGCTAGTGGGAGCGGTAGGCGTAGCGCTGGGGTAGGCATAGGGCAAGAGGTGGGTGTCGGTGTAAACCTAGGAGTAGGCCTAGGGCCAGGAGTCGGAGGTGTGGCTAGGGGTAGGGATGGGAGTGGGCTTATGAGTAGAGGTAGGACTAGATGTAGTGCTAGGCGTAGGCCTAGGGCGAAGGGTAGTGCTCGGGGTAGGATTAGGTGAAGGGCTAGTGGTTGGCAGAGGCTCACGGGCAGTGTTAGTGTTAGGGCTCATGTTAAGCCTAGGATTAGTGGTAGTGGTAGGGGTTTGCCGAGGGCTAGTTGTAGGTGTCACGGGAGGGCTCCGTTTAGTCCTAAGACTCGGAACAGGTGTAGGGCTGGATTCATGTGTGGCTAAGGGTGGGTCCAGGGTGATTCTGTAGGACACGGGTTAGTGCTCTGGCTAACGGTAGGGCAAGGTGTACTGGTCGGCGACGGGCAAGTGCTAGGCCTCGGACTAGAGCGAGCACTGGGCGTTGGTCTAGGGCCCGAGCTAGGGCTAGTGGGAGCGGTAGGCGTAGCGCTGGGGTAGGCATAGGGCAAGAGGTGGGTGTCGGGGTAAACCTAGGAGTAGGCCTAGGGCCAGTAGTTGGAGCTGTGGCTAGGGGTAGCGATGGGGGTGGGCCTATGGGTAGGGGTAGCTGTAGGGCCAGGGGTAGGGGTAAGACTAGAGGTAGTGCTAGGCGTAGGCCTAGGGCGATGGGTAGTGCTCGGGGTAGGATTAGGAGAAGGGCTAGTGGTTCGCAGAGGCCCACGGGCAGTGTTAGTGTTAGGGCTCATGTTAGGCCTAGGATTAGTGGTAGTGGTAGGGGTTGGCCGAGGGCTAGGTGTAGGTGTCACGGGAGGGCTCCGTTTAGTCCTAGGATTCAAAACAGGTGTACGGCTGGATTCGGGTGTGGCTAAGGGTGGGTCCAGGGTGATTCCGTAGGACACGGGTTAGTGCTCTGGCTAACGGTAGGGCAAGGTGTACTGGTCGGGGACGGGCAAATGTTAGGCCTCGGACTAGAGTGAGCACTGGGCGTTGGTCTAGGGCAGAGCTAGGGCTAGTGAAAGCGGTAGGCGTAGCGCTGGTGTAGGCATAGGGCAAGAGGTACGTGTAGGTGTAAACCTAAGAGTAGGCCTAGGGCCAGGAGTTGGAGCTGTGGCTAGAGGTAGGGATGGGGGTGGGCTTATGAGTAGGGGTAGCTGTAGGGCCAGGGGTAGGGGTAGGACTAGAGGTAGTGCTAGGCGTAGGCCTAGGGCAAGGGGTAGTGCTCGGGGTAGAATTAGGGGAAGGGCTAGTGGTTGGCAGAGGCTCACGGGAAGTGTTAGTGTTAGGGCTCATGTTAGGCCTAGGATTATTGGTAGTGGTAGGGGTTGGGCGAGGGCTAGGTGTAGGTGTAACGGGAGGGCTCCGTTTAGTCCTAGGACTCAGAACAGGTGTAGGGCTGGATTCGGGTGTGGCTAAGGGTGGCGCCAGGGTGATTCCATAGAACACGTGTTAGTGCTCTGGCTACCGGTAGGGCAAGGTGTACTGGTCGGGGAAGGAAAAATGCTAGGCTTCAGACTAGAGTGAGCACTGGGCGTTGGTCTAGGGCCCGAGCTAGGGCTAGTGGGACCGGTAGGCGTAGCACTGGGGTAAACATAGGGCAAGAGGTGGGTGTCGGTGTAAACCTAGGAGTAGGCCTAGGGCCAGGAGTTGGAGCTGTGGCTAGGGTTAGGGATGGGGGTGGTCTTATGAGTAGGGGTAGCTGTAGGGCCAGGGGTAGGGGTAGGACTAGAGGTAGTGCTAGGCGTAGGCCTAGGGCGAGGGTGAGTGCTCGGGGTAGGGTTAGGTGAAGTGCTAGTGGTTGGCAGAGGCCCAGGGGCATTGTTAGTGTTAGGGCTCATGTTAGGCCTAGGATTAGTGGCAGTGGTAGGGGTTGGCCGAGGGCTAAGGGTAGGTATCAAGGAAGGGCTACGTATAGTCTTAGGACTCGGAACAGGTGTAGGGCTGGATTCAGGTGTGGCTAAGAGTGGGTCCAGGGTGATTCCATAGGACACGGGTTAGTGCTCTGGCTAACGGTAGGGCAAGGTGTACTGGTCGGTGACGGGCAAGTGCTAGGCCTCGGACTAGAGTGAGCACTGGGCATTGGTCTAGGGCCCGAGCTAGGCCTACGGAGTGTGGTAGGTGTAGCGCTGGGGTAGGCATAGGGCAAGAAGTGGGTGTCGGGGTAAACCTAGGAGTAGGACTAGGTCCAGGAGTTGGAGCTGTGGCTAGGGGTAGTGATGGGGGTGGGCCTATGGTTAGGGGTAGCTGTAGGGCCAGGGGTAGGTGTAGGACTAGAGGTAGTGCTAGGCGTAGGCCTAGGGTGAGGGGTAGTGCTCGGGGTAGGATTAGGTGAAGGGCTAGTGGTTGGCAGAGGCCCATGGGCAGTGTTAGTGTTAGGGCTCATGTTAGGCCTAGGATTAGTGGTAGTGGTAGGGGTTCGCCGAGGGTTAGGGATAGGTGTCCCGGGAGGACTCCGGTTAGTCCTAGGACTCGGAACAGGTGTAGGGCTGGATTCGGGTGTGGCTAAGTGTGGGTCCAGGGTGATTCCGTAGGACACGGGTTAGTGCTCTGGCTAACGGTAGGGCAAGGTGTACTGGTCAGCAACGGGCAAGTGCTAGGCCTCGGACTAGAGTGAGCACTGGGCGTTGGTCTAGGGCCCGAGCTAGGGCTACTGAGAGTGGTAGGTGTAGCGCTGAAGTAGGCATAGGGCAAGAGGTGGGTGTCGGGGTAAATCTAGGAGTAGGCCTAGGGCCAGGAGTTGGAGCTGTGGCTAGGGGTAGTGATGGGGGTGGGCCTATGGTTAGGGGTAGCTGTAGGGCCAGGGGTAGGGGTAGGACTAGAGGTAGTGCTAGGCGTAGGCCTAGGGCGAGGGGTAATGCTCGGGGTAAAATTACGTGAAGGGCTATTGGTTGGCAGAGGCCCACGGGCAGTGTTAGTGTTAGGGCTCATGTTAGGCCTAGGATTAGTGGTAGTGGTAGGGGTTGGCCGAGGGCTAGGGGTAGGTGTCACGAGAGGGCTTCGTTTAGACCTAGGACTTGAAACAGGCGTAGGGCTGGATTCGGGTGTGGCTAAGGGTGGGTCCAGGGTGAATCCGTAGTACACGGGTTAGTCCTCTGGCTAACGGTAGGGCAAGGTGTACTGGACGGCGACGGGCAAGTGCTAGGCCTCGGACTAGAGTGAGCACTGGGCGTTGGTCTAGGTCCCGAGCTAGGGCTAGTGGGAGCGGTAGGCGTAGCGCTGGGGTAGGCATAGGGCAAGATGTGGGTTTCGGGGTAAACATAGGAGTAGGCCTAGGGCCACGAGTTGGAGCTGTGGCTAGGGGTAGGAATGGGGGTGGGCCTATGGGTAGGGGTAGCTCTAGGGCCAGCTGTAGGGGTAGGACTCGAGGTAGTGCTAGGCGTAGGCCTAGGGTGAGGGGGAGTGCTCTGGGTAGGGTTAGGTGAAGGGCTAGTGGTTGGCAGAGGCCTACAGGCAGTGTTAGTGCTAGGGCTCAAGTTAGGCCTAGGATTAGTGGTAGTGGTAGGGGTTGGCCGAGGGCTAGGAGTAGGTGTCACGGGAGGGCTCTGTTTAGTCCTAGGACTTGAAACAGGTGTAGGGCTGGATTCGGGTGTGGCTAAGTGTGGTTCCAGGGTGATTTAGTAGGACACGGGTTAGTCCTCTAGCTAACGGTAGGGCAAGGTGTACAGGTTGGCGACGGGCAAGTGCTAGGCCTCCGACTAGAGTGAGCACTGGGCGTTGGACTAGGGCCCGAGCTAGGGCTAGTGGGAGCGGTAGGCGTAGCGCTGGGGTAGGCATAGGGCAAGAGGTGGGTGTCGGTGTAAACCTAGGAGTAGGCCTAGGGCCAGGAGTCGGAGGTGTGGCTAGGGGTAGGAATGGGAATGGGCTTATGAGTAGAGGTAGGACTAGATGTAGTGCTAGGCGTAGGCCTAGGGCGAGGGGTAGTGCTCGGGGTAGGATTAGGTGAAGGGCTAGTGGTTGGCAGAGGTTCACGGGCAGTGTTAGTGTTAGGGCTCATGTTAAGCCTAGGATTAGTGGTAGTGGTAGGGGTTTGCCGAGGGCTAGTTGTAGGTGTCACGGGAGGGCTCCGTTTATTCCTAAGACTCGGAACAGGTGTAGGGCTGGATTCATGTGTGGCTAAGGGTGGGTCCAGGGTGATTCTGTAGGACACGGGTTAGTGCTCTGGCTAACGGTAGGGCAAGGTGTACTGGTCGGCGACGGGCAAGTGCTAGGCCTCGGACTAGAGCGAGCACTGGGCGTTGGTCTAGGGCCCGAGCTAGGGCTAGTGGGAGCGGTAGGCGTAGCGCTGGGGTAGGCATAGGGCAAGAGGTGGGTGTCTGGGTAAACCTAGGAGTAGGCCTAGGGCCAGGAGTTGGAGCTGTGGCTAGGGGTAGCGATGGGGGTGGGCCTATGGGTAGGGGTAGCTGTAGGGCCAGGGGTAGGGGTAGGACTAGAGGTAGTGCTAGGCGTAGGCCTAGGGCGATGGGTAGTGCTCGGAGTAGGATTAGGAGAAGGGCTAGTGGTTGGCAGAGGCCCACGGGCAGTGTTAGTGTTAGGGCTCATGTTAGGCCTAGGATTAGTGGTAGTGGTAGGGGTTGGCCGAGGGCTAGGTGTAGGTGTCACGGGAGGGCTCCGTTTAGTCCTAGGATTCAAAACAGGTGTACGGCTGGATTCGGGTGTGGCTAAGGGTGGGTAGGGTGATTCCGTAGGACACGGGTTAGTGCTCTGGCTAACGGTAGGGCAAGGTGTACTGGTCGGGGACGGGCAAATGCTAGGCCTCGGACTAGAGTGAGCACTGGGCGTTGGTCTAGGGCAGAGCTAGGGCTAGTGGGAGCGGTAGGCGTAGTGCTGGTGTAGGCATAGGGCAAGAGGTACGTGTAGGTGTAAACCTAAGAGTAGGCCTAGGGCCAGGAGTTGGAGCTGTGGCTAGAGGTAGGGATGGGGGTGGGCTTATGAGTAGGGGTAGCTGTAGGGCCAGGGGTAGGGGTAGGACTAGAGGTAGTGCTAGGCGTAGGCCTAGGGCGAGGGGTAGTGCTCGGGGTAGGATTAGGTGACGGGCTAGTGGTTGGCAGAGGCTCACGGGCAGTGTTAGTGTTAGGGCTCATGTTAGGCCTAGGATTATTGGTAGTGGTAGGGGTTGGGCGAGGGCTAGGTGTAGGTGTAACGGGATGGCTCCGATTAGTCCTAGGACTCAGAACAGGTGTAGGGCTGGATTCGGGTGTGGCTAAGGGTGGCGCCAGGGTGATTCCATAGAACACGTGTTAGTGCTCTGGCTACCGGTAGGGCAAGGTGTACTGGTCGGGGAAGGAAAAATGCTAGGCTTCAGACTAGAGTGAGCAATGGGCGTTGGTCTAGGGCCCGAGCTAGGGCTAGTGGGACCGGTAGGCGTAGCACTGGGGTAAACATAGGGCAAGAGGTGGGTGTCGGTGTAAACCTAGGAGTAGGCCTAGGGCCAGGAGTTGGAGCTGTGGCTAGGGTTAGGGATGGGGGTGGTCTTATGAGTAGGGGTAGCTGTAGGGACAGGGGTAGGGAATGGACTAGAGGTAGTGCTAGGCGTAGGCCTAGGGCAAGGGTGAGTGCTCGGGGTAGGGTTAGGTGAAGTGCTAGTGGTTGGCAGAGGCCCAGGGGCATTGTTAGTGTTAGGGCTCATGTTAGGCCTAGGATTAGTGGCAGTGGTAGGGGTTGGCCGAGGGCTAGGGGTAGGTATCAAGGAAGGGCTACGTATAGTCTTAGGACTCGGAACAGGTGTAGGGCTGGATTCAGGTGTGGCTAAGAGTGGGTCCAGGGTGATTCCATAGGACACGGGTTAGTGCTCTGGCTAACGGTAGGGAAAGGTGTACTGGTCGGCGACGGGCAAGTGCTAGGCCTCGGACTAGAGTGAGCACTGGGCATTGGTCTAGGGCCCGAGCTAGGCCTACGGAGTGTGGTAGGTGTAGCGCTGGGGTAGGCATAGGGCAAGAGGTGGGTGTCGGTGTAAACCTAGAAGTAGGCCTAGGGCCAGGAGTTGGAGCTGTGGCTAGGGGTAGGGATGGGGGTGGGCTTATGAGTAGGTGTAGCTGTAGGGCCAGGGGTAGGGGTAGGACTAGAGGTAGTGCTAGGCGTAGGCCTAGATCAAGGGGTAGTGCTCGGGGTAGGATTAGGTGAAGGGCTAGTGGTTGGCAAAGGCTCACGGGCAGTGTTAGTGTTAGCGCTCATGTTAGGCCTAGAATTAGTGGTAGTGGTAGGGGTTGGCCGAGGCTAGAAGTAGGTGTCACGGGAGGGCTCTGTTTAGTCCTAGGACTTGAAACAGAGGTAGGGCTGGATTCGGGTGTGGCTAAGGGTGGGTCAAGGTTGATTCCGTAGGACACGAGTTAGTGCTCTGGCTAACGGTAGGGCAAGGTGTACTGGTCGGCGACGGGCAATTGCTAGGCCTCGGAATAAAGTGAGCACTGGGCGTTGGTCTAAGGCCCGAGCTAGGGCTAGTGGGAGCAGTAGGCGTAGCGCTGGGGTAGGAATAGGGCAAGAGTGGGTGTCAGGGTAAACCTAGGGGTAGGCCTAAGGCCAGGAGTTGGAGCTGTATCTAGGGGTAGGGATGGGGGTGGGTCTATGGGTAGGGGTAGCTTTAGGGCCAGGGGTAGGGGTAGGACTAGAGGTAGTGCTAGGCGTAGACCTAGGGCGAGGGGGAGTGCTCTGGGTAGGGTTAGGTGAAGGGATAGTGGTTGGCAGAGGCCTACGGGCAGTGTTAGTGTTAGGGCTCATGTTAGGCCTAGGATTAGTGGTAGTGGTAGGGGTTGGCCGAGGGCTAGGGGTTGGTGTCACGGGAGTGCTCCGTTTAGTCCTAGGACTTGAAACAGGTGTAGGGCTGGATTCGGGTGTGGCTAAGGTTGGGTCCAGTGTGATTCCGTAGGACACGGGTTAGTGCTCTGGCTAACGGTAGGGCAAGGTGCTCTGGCTAACTGGTCTGCGACAAGCAAGTGCTAGGCCTCGGACTAGAGTGAGCACTGGGCGTTGGTCTAGGGCCGAGCTAGGGCTAGTGGGAGCGGTAGGCGTAGCGCTGGGGTAGGCATAGGGCAAGAGGTGGGTGTTGGGGTAAACCTAGGAGTAGGCCTAGAACCAGGAGTTGGAGCTGTGGCTAGGGGTAGGGATGGGGGTGGGACTATGGTTAGGGGTAGTTGTAGGGCCAGGGGTAGGGGTAGGACTAGAGGTAGTGCTAGGTGTAGGCCTAGGGCGAGGGGGAGTGCTCGGGGTAGGGTTAGGTGAAGTGCTAGTGGTTGGCAGTGGCCCACGGGCAGTGTTAGTGTTAGGGCCCATGTTAGGCCTAAAATTAGTGGTAGTGGTAGTGGTTTGCCGAGGGCTAAAGGTAGGTGTCACGGGAAAACTCCGGTTAGTCCTGGGACTCGGAACAGTTGTAGGGCTGGATTCGGGTGTGGCTAAGGGTGGGTCCAGGGTGATTTCGTGGTACACAGGTTAGTTTTCTGGCTAACGGTAGGGCAAGGTGTACTGGTCGGCGACGGGCAAGTGCTAGGCCTCGGACTAAAATGAGCACTGGGCGTTGATCTAGGGCCCGAGCTAGGGCTAGTGGGAGCGGTAGGCGTAGCACTGAGGTAGGCATAGGGCAAGAGGTGGGTGCCGGGGTAAACCTAGGAGTAGGCCTAGGGCCAGGAGTTGGAGCTGTGGCTAGGGGTAGGGATCGGGGTGGGCTTATGAGTAGGTGTAGCTGTAGGGCCAGGGGTAGGGGTAGGACTAGAGGTAGTGCTAGGCGTAGGCCTAGGGCGATGGGTAGTGCTCGGGATAGGATTAGGTGAAGGGCTAGTGGTTGGCGGAGGCCCACGGGCAGTGTTAGTGTTAGGGCTCATGTTAGGCCTAGGATTAGTGGTAGTGGTAGGGGTTGGCCGAGGGCTAGGTGTAGGTGTCCCGGGAGGGCTCCTTTTAGTCCTAGGACTCGGAACAGGTGTAGGTCTGGATTAGGGTGTGGCTAAGGGTGGGTCCAGGGTGATTCCTTAGGTCACGGGTTAGTGCTCTGGCTAATGGTAGGGCAAGGTGTACTGGTCAGTGACGTGGAAGTGCTAGGTTTCGGACTAGAGTGAGCACTGGGCCTTGGTCTAGGGCCCGAGCTAGGGCTACTGGGAGCGGTAGGCGTAACGCTGGGGTAGGCATAGGGCAAGAGGTGGGTGTCGGTGTAAACCTAGGAGTAGGCCTAGGGCCAGGAGTTGGAGCTGTGGCTAGGGGTAAGGATGGGGGTGGGCGTATGGGTATGGGTAGCTGTAGGGCCAGGGGTAGGGGTAGGACTAGAGGTAGTGCTAGGCGTAGGCCTAGGGCGAGGGTGAGTGCTCGGGGTAGGGTTAGGTGAAGTGCTAGTGGTTGGCAGAGGCCCACGGGCATTGTTAGTGTTAGGGCTCCTGTTAGGCCTAGGATTAGTGGTAGTGGTAGGGGTTTGCCGAGGGCTAGGGGTAGGTGTCACGGGAGGGCTCCGTTTAGTCCTAGGACTTGAAACAGGTGTAGGGCTGGATTCGGGTGTGGCTAAGGGTGGGTCCAGGGTGATTCTGTAGGACACAGGTTAGAGCTCTGGCTAACGGTAGGGCAAGGTGTACTGGTCGGCGACGGGCAATTGCTAGGCCTCGGACTAGAGTGAGCACTGGGCGTTGGTCTAGGGCCCGAGCTAAGGCTACTGAGAATGGTAGGTGTAGCGCTGGGGTAGGCATAGGGCAAGAGGTGGGTGTCGGGGTAAATCTAGGAGTAGGCCTAGGGCCAGGAGTGGAGCTGTGGCTAGGGGTAGTGATGGGGGTGGTCCTATGGTTAGGGGTAGCTGTAGGGGCAGGGGTCGAGGTAGGACTAGAGGTAGTCCTAGGCGTAGGCCTAGGGCGAGGGGTAGTGCTCGAGGTAGGATTAGGTGAAGGGCTAGTGGTTGGCAGCCGTTCACGGGCAGTGTTAGTGTTAGGGCTCATGTTAGGCCTAGGATTAGTGGTAGTGATAGGGGTTGGCCGAGGGCTAGGGGTAGGTGTCACGGGAGGGCTCCGTTTAGTCCTAGGACTCGGAATAGGTGTAGGGCTGCATTCGGGTGTGGCTAAGGGTGGGTCCAGTGAGATTCCGTAGGACACGGGTTAGTGCTCTGGCTAACGGAGGGCAAGGTGTACTGGTCGGTGACGGGCAAGTGCTAGGCCTCGACTAGAGTGAGCACTGGGCGTTGGTCTAGTGCCCGAGCTAGGGCTACTGGGAGCGGTAGGCGTAGCGCTGGGGCACGCATAGGGCAAGAGTTGGGTGTCGGGGTAAACCTAGGAGTAGGCCTAGGGCCAGGAGTTGGAGCTGTGGCTAGGGGTAGGGATGGGGGTGGGCCTATGGTAGGGGTAGCTGTAGGGCCAGGGGTAGGGGTAGGACTAGACGTAGTGCTAGGCGTAGGCCTAGGGCGAGGGGGAGTGCTCGGGGTAGGGTTAGGTGAAGTGCTAGTGGTTGGCAGAGGCCCATGGGCATTGTTAGTGTTAGGGCTCATGTTAGGCCTAAGATTAGTGGTAGTGGTAGGGGTTGGCCGAGGGCTAGGTGTAGGTGTCACGGGAGGGCTACGTTTAGTCTTAGGACTCGGAACAGGTGTAGGGCTGGATTCGGGTGTGGCTAAGAGTGGGTCCAGGGTGATTCCGAAGGACACGGGTTAGTGCTCTGGCTAACGGTAGGGCAAGGTGTACTGGTCAACAACGGGCAAGTGGTAGGCCTCGGACTAGAGTGAGCAGTGGGCGTTGGTCTAGGGCCCGAGCTAGGGCTACTGAGAGTGGTAGGTGTAGCGCTGGGGTAGGCATACGGCAAGAGGTGGGTGTCGGGGTAAACCTAGGAGTAGGCCTAGGGCCAGGATTAGGAGCAGTGGCTAGGGGTAGTGATGGGGGTGGGCCTATGGGTAGGGGTAGCTGTAGGGCCAGGGCTAGGTGTAAAAATAGAGGTAGTGCTAGGCGTAGGCCTAGGGCGAGGGGGACTGCTCGGGGTAGGATTAGGTGAAGGGCTACTGGTTGGCAGAGGCTCATGGGCAGTGTTAGTGTTAGGGCTCATGTTAGGCCTAGGATTAGTGGTAGTGGTAGGGGTTGGCCGAGGGCTAGGTGTAGGTGTCACGGGAGGGCTCCGTTTAGTCCTAGGACTCGGAACAAATGTAGTGCTGGATTCGGGTGTGGCTAAGGGTGGGTCCAGGGTGATTCCGTAGGACACGAGTTAGTGCTCTGGCTAACGGTAGGGCAAGGTGTACTGGTCGGCGACGGGAAAGTGCTAGGCCTCGGACTAGAGTGAGCACTGGCCGTTAATGTAGCGCCCGAACTAGGGCTAGTGGGAGCGGTAGGCGTAGCGCTGGGGTAGGCATAGGGCAAGTGGTGGTGTCGGTGTAAACCTAGGAGTAGGCCTAGGGCCAGGAGTTGGAGCTGTGGCTATGGGTAGGGATGGGGGTGGGCTTATGAGTAGGTGTAGCTGTAGGGCCAGGTGTAGGGTTAGGACTAGAGGTAGTGCTAGGCGTAGGCCTAGCGCGAGGGGTAGTGCTCGTTGTAGGATTAGGTGAAGGGCTACTGGTTGGCAGAGGCTCATGGGCAGTGTTAGTGTTAGGGCTCATGTTAGGCCTAGGATTAGTGGTAGTGGTAGGGGTTGACCGAGGGCTAGGTTTAGGTGTCACGGGAGGGCTCCGTTTAGTCCTAGGACTCGGAACAGGTGTAGGGCTGGATTCGGGTGTGGCTAAGGGTGGGTCCAGGGTGATTCCGTAGGACACGGGTTAGTGTTCTGGCTAACGGTAGGGCAAGGTGTACTGGTCGGGGACGGGCAAATGCTAGGCTTCGGACTAGAGTGAGCTCTGGGCGTTGGTCTAGGGCCGAGCTAGGGCTAGTGGGAGCGGTAGGCGTAGCCCTGGGGTAGGCATAGGGCAAGAGGTGGGTGTCGGGGTAAACCTAAGAGTAGGCCTAGGGCCAAAAGTTGGAGCTGTTGCTAGGGGTAGGGATGGGGGTGGGCCTATGGTAGGGGTAGCTGTAGGGGCAGGGGTCGAGGTCGGACTAGAGGTAGTGATAGGCGTAGGCCTAGGGCGAGGGGTAGTGCTCAAAGTAGGATTAGGTGAAGGGCTAGTGGTTGGCAGAGGCCCACGGGCAGTGTTAGTGTTAGGGCTCATGTTAGGCCTAGGATTAGTGGTAGTGGTAGGGGTTGGCCGAGGGCTAGGGGTTGGTGTCACGGGAGGGCTCCGTTTAGTCCTAGGACTTGAAACAGTTGTAGGGCTGGATTCGGGTGTGGCTAAGGGTGGGTCCAGGGTGATTCAGTAGGACACGGGTTAGTGCTCTGGCTAACGGTAGGGCAAGGTGTACTGGTCGGCCACGGGCAAGTGCTAGGCCTCAGACTAGAGTGAGCACTGGGCGTTGGTCTAGGTCCCGAGCTAGGGCTAGTGGAAGCGGTAGGCTTAGTGCTGGGGTAGGCATAGTGAAAGAGGTGGGTATCGCGGTAAACCTAGGAGTAGCCTAGGGCCAGGTGTTGGAACTGTGGCTAGGGGTAGGGATGGTGGTGGGCCTATGGGTAGGTGTAGCTGTAAAGCCAGGGGTAGGGGTAGGACTAGAGGTAGTGCTAGGCGTAGGCCTAGGGCGAGCGGGAGTGCTCGGGGTAGGGTTAGGTGAAGGGCTAGTGTTTGGCAGAGGCCCATGGGCATTGTTAGTTTTAGGGCTCATGTTAGGCCTAGGATTAGTCGTAGTGGTAGGGGTTGGCCGAGGGCTAGGGGTAGGTGTCAAGGGAGGGCTCCGTTTAGTCCTAGGACTCGGAACAGTGGTAGGTCTGCATGCGGGTGTGGCTAAGGGTGGGTCCAGGGAGAATCCGTAGGACACGGGTTAGTCCTCTGGCTAACGGTAGGGCAAGGTGTACTGGTCGGCGACGGGCAAGTTCTAGGCCTCGGACTTGAGTGAGCACTGGGCGTTGGTCTAGGGCCCGAGCTAGGGCTAGTGGGATCGGTAGGCGTAGCGCTGGGGTAGGCATAGGGCAAGAGGTGGGTGTCAGGGTAAACCTAGGAGTAGGCCTATGGCCAGGAGTTGGAGCTGTGGCTAGGGGTAGGGATGGGGGTGGGCCTATGGTAGGGGTAGCTGTAGGGCCAGGGGTAGGGGTAGGACTAGAGGTAGTGCTAGGCGTAGGCCTAGGGCGAGGGGGAGTGCTCTGGGTAGGGTTAGGTGAAGGGCTAGTGGTTGGCAGAGGCCTACGGGCAGTGTTAGTGTTAGGGCTCATGTTAGGCCTAGGATTAGTGGTAGTGGTAGGGGTTGGCCGAGGGCTAGGGGTTGGTGTCTCGGGAGGGCTCCGTTTAGTCCTAGGACTTGAAACAGTTGTAGGGCTGGATTCGGGTGTGGCTAAGGGTGGGTCCAGGGTGATTAAGTAGGACACGGGTTAGTGCTCTGGCTAACGGTAGGGCAAGGTGTACTGTTCGGCGACGGACAAGTGCTAGGCCTCGAACTAGAGTGAGCACTGGGCGTTGGTCTAGGGCCCGAGCTAGGGCTACTGAGAATGGTAGGTGTAGCGCTGGGGTAGGCATAGGGCAAGAGGTGGGTGTCGGGGTAAACCTAGGAGTAAGCCTAGGGCCAGGAGTTGGAGCTGTGGCTACGGGTAGTGATGGGGGTGGGCCTATGGTTAGGGGTAGCTGTAGGGGCAGGGGTCGAGGTCGGACTAGAGGTAGTGATAGGCGTAGGCCTAGGGCGAGGGGTAGTGCTCAAAGTAGGATTAGGTGAAGGGCTAGTGGTTGGCAGCGGTTCACGGGCAGTGTTAATGTTAGGGCTCATGTTAGGCCTAGGATTAGTGGTAGTGATAGGGGTTTGCCGAGGGCTGAGGGTAGGTGTCACGGGAGGGCTCCGTTTATTCCTAGGACTCGGAATAGTTGTAGGGCTGCATTCGGGTGTGGCTAAGGGTGGGTCCAGGGTGATTCCGTAGGACACGGGTTAGTGCTCTGGCTAACGGAGGGCAAGGTGTACTGGTCGGTGACGGGCAAGTGCTAGGCCTCGGACTAGAGTGAGCACTGGGCGTTGGTCTAGGGCCCGAGCTAGGGCTACTGGGTGCGGTAGGCGTAGCGCTGGGGTACGCATAGGGCAAGAGGTGGGTGTCGGGGTAAACCTAGGAGTAGGACTAAGGCCAGGAGTTGGAGCTGTGGCTAGCGGTAGTGATGGGGGTGGGCCTATGGTTAGGGGTAGCATTAGGGCCAGGGGTAGGAGTAGGACTAGAGGTAGTGCTAGGCGTAGGCCTA
Organism: Rhinolophus hipposideros; assembly: GCF_964194185.1. NCBI lineage: Eukaryota > Metazoa > Chordata > Mammalia > Chiroptera > Rhinolophidae > Rhinolophus > Rhinolophus hipposideros. The sequence goes on along the minus strand of NW_027669272.1, from coordinate 1,511,439 downwards.
GGGCGAGGTGTAGTGCTCGGGGTAGGGTTAGGTGAAGGGCTAGTGGTTGGCAGAGGCCCACGGGCAGTGTTAGTGTTAGGGCTCATGTTAGGCCTAGGATTAGTGGTAGTGGTAGGGGTTGGCCGAGGGCTAGGGGTAGGTGTCAAGGGAGGGCTCCGTTTCTTCCTAGGACTCGGAACAGTGGTAGGTCTGCATGCGGGTGTGGCTAAGGGTGAGTCCAGGGTGATTCAGTAGGACACGGGTTAGTCCTCTGGCTATCGGTAGGGCAAGGTGTACTGGTCGGCGACGGGCAAGTTCTAGGCCTCGGACTTGAGTGAGCACTGGGCGTTGGTCTAGGGCCCGAGCTAGGGCTAGTGGGAGCGGTAGGCGTAGCGCTGGGGTAGGCATAGGTCAAGAGGTGGGTGTCGGTGTAAACCTAGGAGTAGGCCTAGGGCCGTGAGTTGAAGCTGTGGCTAGGGGTAGGGATGGGGTGGGCTTATGAGTAGGGGTAGCTGTAGGGCCAGGGGTAGGGTTACGACTAGAGGTAGGGCTAGGCGTAGGCCTAGTGCAAGGAGTAGTGCTCGTGTTAGGATTAGGTGAAGGGCTACTGGTTGGCAGAGGCTCATGGGTAGTGTTAGTGTTAGGGCTCATGTTAGGCCTAGGATTAGTGGTAGTGGTAGGGGTTGGCCGAGGGCTAGGGGTAGGTCTCACTGGAGGGCTCCGTTTAGTCCTAGGACTCGGAACAGGTGTAGGGCTGGATTCGGGTGTGGCTAAGGATGGGTCCAGTGTGATTCCGAAAAACACGGGTTAGTGTTCGGGCTAACGGTAGGGCAAGGTGTACTGGTGGGGATGGGCAAATGCTAGGCTTCGGACTAGAGTGAGCACTGGGCGTTGGTCTAGGGCCGAGCTAGGGCTAGTGGGAGCGGTAGGCGTAGCCCTGGGGTAGGCATAGGGCAAGAGGTGGGTGTCGGGGTAAACCTAGGAGTAGGCATAGGGCCAGGAGTTGGAGCTGTTGCTAGGGGTAGGGATGGGGGTGGGCCTGTGGTTAGGAGTAGCTGTAGGGCCAGGGGTAGGGGTAGGACTAGATGTAGTGCTATGAGTAGGACTTGGGCGAGGGGGAGTGCTCGGTGTAGGGTTAGTTGAAGTGCTAGTGGTTGGCAGAGGCCCACGTGCAGTGTTAGTGTCAGGGCTCATGTTAGTCCTAGGATTAGTGGTAGTGGTAGGGGTTGGCCGAGGGCTAGGGGTAGGTGTCAACGGAGGGCTCCATTTAGTCCTAGGACTCGGAACAGTTGTAGGGCTGTGTTCGGGTGTGGCTAAAAGTGGGTCCAGGGTGATTCAGTACGACACGGGTTAGTGCTCTGGATAACGGTAGGGCAAGGTGTACTGGTCGGCGACGGGCAAGTGCTAAGCCTCGGACTAGAGTGAGCACTGGGCGTTGGTCTAGGGCCCGAGCTAGGGCAAGAGGGAGCGGTAGGCGTAGCGCTGTGGTAGGCATAGGTCAAGAGGTGGGTGTCGGGGTGTACCTAGGAGTAGGCCTAGGGCCAGGAGTTGGAGCTGTGGCTAGGGGTAGGGATGGGGGTGGGCCTATGGTTAGGTGTAGCTGGAGGGCCAGGGGTAGGGGTAGGACTAGAGGTAGTGCTAGGCGTAGGCCTAGGGCGAGGGGGAGTGCTCGGGGTATGGTTAGGTGAAGGACTAGTGGTTGGCAGAGGCCCACGAGCAGTGTTAGTGTTAGGGCTCATGTTAGGCCTAGGATTAGTGGTAGTGGTAGTGGTTGGCCGAGGGCTAGGGGTAGGTGTCAAGGGAGGGCTTTGTTTAGTTCTAGGACTCGGAACAGTGGTAGAGCTGGATTCGGGTGTGGCTAAGTGTGGGTCCAGGGTGATTCCGTAGGACACGGGTTAGTGCTCTGGATAACGGTAAGGCAAGGTGTACTGGTCGGCGACGGGCAAGTGCTAGGCCTCGGACTAGAGTGAGCACTGGGCGTTGGTCTAGGGCCCGAGCTAGGGCTAGTTGGAGCGGTAGGCGTAGCGCTGGGGTAGGCATAGGGCAAATGGTGGGTGTCAGGGTAAACCTAGGAGTAGGCCTAGGGCCAGGAGTTGGAGCTGTGGCTAGGGGTAGGGATGGGGGTGGGCCTATGGGTAGGGGTAGCTGTAGGGCCAGGGGTAGGGGTAGGACTAGAGTTAGTGCTAGGCGTAGGCCTAGGGCAAGGGGTAGTGCTCTGGGTAGGGTTAGGTGAAGGGCTAGTGGGTGGCAGAGGCCTACGGGCAGTGTTAGTGTTAGGGCTCATGTTAGGCCTAGGATTAGTGGTAGTGGTAGGGGTTGGCCGAGGGCTAGGTGTTGGTGTCACGGGAGGGCTCCGTTTAGTCCTAGGACTTGAAACAGGTGTAGGGCTGGATTCGGGTGTGGCTAAGGGTGGGTCCAGGGTGATTCCGTAGGACCCGCGTTAGTGCTCTGGCTAACGGTAGGGCATGGTGTACTGGTAGGCGACGGGCAAGTGCTAGGCCTCGGACTAGAGTGAGCACTGGGCGTTGGTCTAGGGCCGAGCTAGGGCTAGTGGGAGCGGTAGGCGTAGCGCTGGGGTAGGCAAAGGGCAAGAGGTGGGTGTCCGGGTAAACCTAGGAGTAGGCCTAGAACCAGGAGTTGGAGCTGTGGCTAAAGGTAGGGATGGGGGTGGGCCTATGGTTAGGGGTTGCTGTAGGGCCAGGTGTAGGGGTAGGACTAGAGGTAGTGCTAGGCTTAGGCCTAGGGCGAGGGGGAGTGCTCGGGGTAGGGTTAGGTGAAGTGCTAGTGGTTGGCAGAGGCCCAAGGGCAGTGTTAGTGTTAGGGCTCATGTTATGCCTAGGATTAGTGGTAGTTGTAGGGGTTTGCCGAGGGCTAAAGGTAGGTGTCACGAGAAAACTCCAGTTAGTCCTAGGACTCGGAACAGTTGTAGGGCTGGATTCGGGTGTGGCTAAGGATGGGTCCAGGGTGATTCCGTAGGACACGGGTTAGTGCTCCTGCTAACGGTAGTGCAAGGTGTACTGGTCGGTGACGGGCAAGTGCTAGGCCTCGGACTAGAGTGAGCACTGGGTCTTGGTCTAGAGCCCGAGCTAGGGCTACTTGGAGCGGTAGGCGTAGCGCTGGGGTACGCATAGGGCAAGAGGTGGGTGTCGGGGTAAACCTAGGAGTAGGCCTAGGGCCAGTAGTTGGAGCTGTGGCTAGGGGTAGGGATGGGGGTGGGCCTATGGGTAGGGGTAGCTGTAGGGCCAGGGGTAGGGGTAGGACTAGAGGTAGTGCTAGGCGTAGGCCTAGGGCGAGGGTGAGTGCTCGGTTTAGGGTTAGGTGAAGTGCTAGTTGTTGGCAGAGGCCCACGGGCATTCTTAGTGTTAAAGCTCATGTTAGGCCTAGGATTAGTGGTAGTGGTAGGGGTTGGCCGAGGGCTAGGGGTAGGTGTACGGGATGGCTCCGTTTAGTCTTAGGACATGAAACAGGTGTAGGGCTGGATTCGGGTGTGGCTTAGGGTGGGTCCAGGGTGATTCCGTAGAACACAAGTTAGTGCTCTGGCTAACTGTAGGGCAAGGTGTACTTGTCGGCGAAGGGCAAGTGCTAGGACTCGGACTAGATTGAGCACTGGGCGTTGGTCTAGGGCCCGAGCTAGGGCTACTGTGAGCGGTAGGCGTAGCGCTGGGGTAAACATAGGGCAAGAGGTGGGTGTCGGGATAAACCTAGGAGTAGGCCTAGGGCCAGGAGTTGGAGCTGTGGCTAGGGGTAGGGATGGGGGTGGGCCTATGGTTAGGGGTTGCTGTAGGGCCAGGTGTACGGGTAGGACTAGAGGTAGTGCTAGGCGTAGGCCTAGGGTGAGGGGGAGTGCTCGGGGTAGGGTTAGGTGAAGGGCTAGTGGTTGGCAGAGGCCCACGGGCAGTGTTAGTGTTAGGGCTCATGTTAGGCCTAAAATTAGTGGTAGTGGTAGGGGTTTGCCGAGGGCTAAAGGTAGGTGTCACGGGAAAACTCCGGTTAGTCCTAGGACTCGGAACAGGTGTAGGGCTGGATTCGGGTGTGGTTAAGGGTGGGTCCAGGGTGATTCCGTAGGACACGGGTTAGTGTTCTGGCTAATGCTAGGGCAAGGTGTACTGGTCGGCGACGGGCAAGTGCTAGGCCTCGGACTAGAGTGAGCACTGGGCGTTGGTCTAGGGCCCGAGCTAGGGCTAGTGGGAGCGGTAGGCGTAGCGCTGGGGTAGGCATAGGGCAAGAGGTGGGTGTCGGTGTAAACCTAGGAGTAGGCCTAGGGCCAGGAGTTGGAGCTATGGCTAGGGGTAGAGATGGGGGTGGTCTTATGAGTAGGGGTAGCTGTAGGGCCAGGGGTAGGGGTAGGACTAGAGGTAGTGCTAGGCGTAGGCCTAGGGCGAGGGGTAATGCTCGGGGTAGGATTAGGTGAAGGGCTAGTGGTTGGCTGAGGCTCACAAGCAGTGTTAGTGTTTGGGCTCATGTTAGGCCTAGGATTAGTGGTAGTGGTAGGGGATTCCCGAGGGCTAGTGATAGGTGTCACGGGAGGACTCCGGTTAGTCATAGGACTCGGAACAGTTGTAGGGCTGGTTTCGGGTGTGGCTAAGGGTGGGTCCAGGGTGATTTCGTGGGACACAGATTAGTGTTCTGCCTAACGGTAGGGCAAGGTGTACTGGTCGGCGACGGGCAAGTGGTAGGCCTCGGACTAGAGTGAGCACTGGGCGTTGGTCTAGGTCCCGAGCTAGGGCTAGTGGGAGCGGTAGGCGTCGCGCTGGGTTAGGCATAGGGCAAGAGGTGGGTGTCAGGGTAAACCTAGGAGTAGGCCTAGGTTCAGGAGTTGGAGCTGTGGCTAGGGGTAGGGATTGGGGTGGGCCTATGGTTAGGGGTAGCTGTGGGGCCAGGAATAGGGGTCGGACTAGAGGTAGTGCTAGGCGTAAACCTAGGGCGAGGGGGAGTGCTCGGGGTAAGGTTAGATGAAAGACTAGTGGTTGGCAGAGGCTCACGGGCAGTGTTAGTGTTAGGGCCCATGTTAGGCCTAGGATTAGTGGTAGTGGTAGGGGATTCCTGAGGGCTAGTTGTAGGTGTCACGGGAGGACTCCGGTTAGTCATAGGACTCGGAACAGTTGTAGGGCTGGTTTCGGGTGTGGCTAAGGGTGGTTCCAGGGTGATTTCGTGGGACACAGTTTAGTGTTCTGGCTAACGGTAGGGCAAGGTGTACTGGTCGGGGACGGGCAAATGCTAGGCTTCGGACTAGAGTGAGCACTGGGCGTTGGTCTAGGGCCCGAGCTAGGGCTAGTGGGAGCAGTAGGCGTAGCGCTGGGGTAGGCATAGGGCAAGAGGTGGGTGTCGGGGTAAACCTAGGAGTAGGCCTAGGGCCAGGATTTGGAGCTGTGGCTAGGGGTAGGGATGGGGGTGGTCTTATGAGTAGGGGTAGCTGTAGGGCCAGGGGTAGGGGTTGGACTAGAGGTAGTGCTAGGCGTAGGCCTGGGGCGAGGGGTAGTGCTCGGGGTAGGATTAGGTGAAGGGCTAGTGGTTGGCAGAGGCTCACGGGCAGTGTTAGTGTTAGGGCTCATGTTAGGCCTAGGATTATTGGTAACGGTAGGGGTTGGCCGAGGGCTAGGTGTAGGTGTCACGGGAGGGCTCCGTTTAGTCCTAGGACTCAGAACAGGTGTAGGGCTGGTTTCGGGTGTGGCTAAGGGTAGGTCCAGGGTGATTTCGTGGGACACAGGTTAGTGTTCTGGCTAACGCTAGGGCAAGGTGTACTGGTCGGCGACGGGCAAGTGCTAGGCCTCGGACTAGAGTGAGCACTGGGCGTTGGTCTAGGGCCCGAGCTAGGGCTAGTGGGAGCGGTAGGCGTAGCGCTGGGGTAGGCATAGGGCAAGAGGTGGGTGTCGGTGTAAACCTAGGAGTAGGCCTAGGGCCAGGAGTTGGAGCTATGGCTAGGGGTAGAGATGGGGGTGGTCTTATGAGTAGGGGTAGCTGTAGGGCCAGGGGTAGGGGTAGGACTAGAGGTAGTGCTAGGCGTAGGCCTAGGGCGAGGGGTAATGCTCGGGGTAGGATTAGGTGAAGGGCTAGTGGTTGGCTGAGGCTCACAAGCAGTGTTAGTGTTAGGGCTCATGTTAGGCCTAGGATTAGTGGTAGTGGTAGGGGATTCCCGAGGGCTAGTGATAGGTGTCACGGGAGGACTCCGGTTAGTCATAGGACTCGGAACAGTTGTAGGGCTGGTTTCGGGTGTGGCTAAGGGTGGGTCCAGGGTGATTTCGTGGGACACAGATTAGTGTTCTGCCTAACGGTAGGGCAAGGTGTACTGGTCGGCGACGGGCAAGTGGTAGGCCTCGGACTAGAGTGAGCACTGGGCGTTGGTCTAGGGCCCGAGCTAGGGCTAGTGGGAGCGGTAGGCGTAGCGCTGGGTTAGGCATAGGGCAAGAGGTGGGTGTCAGGGTAAACCTAGGAGTAGGCCTAGGGCCAGGATTTGGAGCTGTGGCTAGGGGTAGGGATGGGGGTGGGCCTATGGTTAGGGTAGCTGTAGGGCCAGGGGTAGGGGTAGGACTAGAGGTAGTGCTAGGCGTAGGCCTAGGGCGAGGGGAAGTGCTCTGGTTAGGGTTAGGTGAAGGGGTAGTGGGTGCCAGAGGCCTACGGGCAGTGTTAGTGTTAGGGCTCATGTTAGGCCTAGGATTAGTGGTAGTGGTAGGGGTTGGCCGAGGGCTAGGGGTTGGTGTCACGGGAGGGCTCCGTTTAGTCCTAGGACTCAGAACAGGTGTAGGGCTGGTTCCGGGTGTGGCTAAGGGTGGGTCCAGGGTGATTTCGTGGGACACAGGTAAGTGTTCTGGCTAACGGTAGGGTAAGGTGTACTGGTCGGGGACGGGCAAATTCTAGGATTCGGACTAGAGTGAGCACTGGGCGTTGGTCTAGGGCCCGAGCTAGGGCTACTGTGAGCAGTAGGCGTAGCGCTGGGGTAGGCAAAGGGCAAGAGGTGGGTGTCGGGGTAAACCTAGGAGTAGGCCTAGAACCAGGAGTTGGAGCTGTGGCTAGGGGTAGGAATGGGGGTGGGGCTATGGTTAGGGGTAGCTGTAGGGTCAGGTGTAGGGGTAGGACTAGAGGTAGTGCTAGGCTTAGGCCTAGGGCGAGGGGGAGTGCTCGGGGTAGGGTTAGGTGAAGTGCTAGTGGTTACCAAAGGCCCAAGGGCAGTGTTAGTGTTAGGGCTCATGTTATGCCTAGGATTAGTGGTAGTTGTAGGGGTTAGCCGAGGGCTAAAGGTAGGTGTCACGGGAAAACTCCAGTTAGTACTAAGACTCGGAACAGTTGTAGGGCTGGATTCGGGTGTGGCTAAGGATGGGTCCAGGGTGATTCTGTAGGACACGGGTTAGTGCTCTAGCTAACGGTAGTGCTAGGTGTACTGGTCGGTGACAGGCAAGTGCTAGGCCTCGGACTAGAGTGAGCACTGGGTCTTGGTCTATGGCCCGAGCTAGGGCTACTTGGAGCGGTAGGCGTAGCGCTGGGGTACGCATAGGGCAAGAGGTGGGTGTCGGGGTAAACCTAGGAGTAGGCCTAGGGCCAGGAGTTGGAGCTGTGTCTAGGGGTAGGGATGGGGGTGGGCCTATGGGTAGGGGTAGCTGTAGGGCCAGGGGTAGGGGTAGGACTAGAGGTAGTGCTAGGCGTAGGCCTAGGGCGAGGGTGAGTGCTCGGGGTAGGGTTAGGTGAAGTGCTAGTTGTTGGCAGAGGCCCACGGGCATTCTTAGTGTTAAAGCTCATGTTAGGCCTAGGATTAGTGGTAGTGGTAGTGGTTGTCCGAGGGCTAGGGGTAGGTGTAACGGGATGGCTCCGTTTAGTCTTAGGACATGAAACAGGTGTAGGGCTGGATTCGGGTGTGGCTTAGGGTGGGTCCAGGGTGATTCCGTAGGACACAAGTTAGTGATCTGGCTAACGGTAGGGCAAGGTGTACTTGTCGGCGACGGGCAAGTGCTAGGCCTCGGACTAGATTGAGCACTGGGCGTTGGTCTAGGGCCCGAGCTAGGGCTACTGTGAGCGGTAGGCGTAGCGCTGGGGTAGGCATAGGGCAAGAGGTGGGTGTCGGGATAAACCTAGGAGTAGGCCTATGGCCGAGAGTTGGAGCTGTGGCTAGGGGTAGGAATGGGGTTGGGCCCATGGTTAGGGGTTGCTGTAGGGCCAGAGGTACGGGTAGGACTAGAGGTAGTGCTAGGCGTAGGCCTGGGGCGAGGGGTAGTGCTCGGGGTAGGATTAGGTGAAGGGCTAGTGGTTGGCAGAGGCTCACGGGCAGTGTTAGTGTTAGGGCTCATGTTAGGCCTAGGATTATTGGTAATGGTAGGGTTTGGCCGAGGGCTAGGTGTAGGTGTCACGGGAGGGCTCCGTTTAGTCCTAGTACTCAGAACAGGTGTAGGGTTGGTTTCGGGTGTGGCTAAGTGTGGGTCCAGGGTGATTTCGTGGGACACAGGTTAGTGTTCTGGCTAACGGTAGGGCAAGGTGTACTGGTCGGCGACGGGCAAGTGCTAGACCTCAGACTAGAGTGAGCACTGGGCGTTGGTCTAGGGCCCGAGCTAGGGCTAGTGGGAGCGGTAGGCGTAGCGCTGGGGTAGGCTTAGGGCAAGAGGTGGGTATCGGTGTAAACCTAGAGTAGGCCTAGGGCCAGGACTTGGAGCTGTGGCTAGGGGTAGGGATGGGGGTGGTATTATGAGTAGGGGTAGCTGTAGGGCCAGGGGAAGGGGTAGGACTAGAGGTAGTGCTAGGCGTAGGCCTAGGGCGAGGGGTAGTGCTCGGGGTAGGATTAGGTGAAGGGCTAGTGGTTGGCTGAGGCTCACAAGCAGTGTTAGTGTTAGGGCTCATGTTAGGCCTAGGATTAGTGGTAGTGGTAGGGGTTGGCCGAGGGCTAGGGGTTGGTGTCACGGGAGGGCTCCGTTTAGTCCTAGGACTCAGAACAGGTGTAGGGCTGGTTTCGGGTGTGGCTAAGGGTGGGTCCAGGGTGATTTCGTGGGACACAGGTTAGTGTTCTGGCTAACGGTAGGGTAAGGTGTACTGGTCGGGGACGGGCAAATGCTAGGATTCGGACTAGAGTGAGCACTGGGCGTTGGTCTAGGGCCCGAGCTAGGGCTACTGTGAGCGGTAGGCGTAGCGCTGGGGTAGGCAAAGGGCAAGAGGTGGGTGTCGGGGTAAACCTAGGAGTACGCCTAGAACCAGGAGTTGGAGCTGTGGCTAGGGGTAGGGATGGGGGTGGGCCTATGGTTAGGGGTAGCTGTAGGGCCAGGTGTAGGGGTAGGACTAGAGGTAGTGCTAGGCTTAGGCCTAGGGCGAGGGGGAGTGCTCGGGGTAGGGTTAGGTGAAGTGCTAGTGGTTGGCAGACGCCCAAGGGCAGTGTTAGTGTTAGGGCTCATGTTATGCCTAGGATTAGTGGTAGTTGTAGGGGTTTGCCGAGGGCTAAAGGTAGGTGTCACGGGAAAACTCCAGTTAGTCCTAGGACTCGGAACAGTTGTAGGGCTGGATTCGGGTGTGGCTAAGGATGGGTCCAGGGTGATTCCGTAGGACACGGGTTAGTGCTCTGGCTAACGGTAGTGCAAGGTGTACTGGTCGGTGCCGGGCAAGTGCTAGGCCTCGGACTAGAGTGAGCACTGGGTCTTAGTCGAGGGCCCGAGCTAGGGCTACTTGGAGCGGTAGGCGTAGCGCTGGGGTACGCATAGGGCAAGAGGTGGGTGTCGGGGTAAACCTAGGAGTAGGCGTAGGGCCAGGAGTTGGAGCTGTGGCTAGGGGTAGGGATGGGGGTGGGCCTATGGGTAGGGGTAGCTGTAGGGCCAGGGGTAGGGGTAGGACTAGAGGTAGTGCTAGGCGTAGGCCTGGGGCGAGGGGTAGTGCTCGGGGTAGGATTAGGTGAAGGGCTAGTGGTTGGCAGAGGCTCACGGGCAGTGTTAGTGTTAGGGCTCATGTTAGGCCTAGGATTATTGGTAATGGTAGGGGTTGGCGGAGGGCTAGGTGTAGGTGTCACGGGAGGGCTCCGTTTAGTCCTAGGACTCAGAACAGGTGTAGGGCTGGTTTCGGGTGTGGCTAAGGGTAGGTCCAGGGTGATTTCATGGGACACAGGTTAGTGTTCTGGCTAACGCTAGGGCAAGGTGTACTGGTCGGCGATGGGCAAGTGCTAGGCCTCGGACTAGAGTGAGCACTGGGCGTTGGTCTAGGGCCCGAGCTAGGGCTAGTGGGAGCGGTAGGCGTAGCGCTGGGGTAGACATAGGGCAAGAGGTGGGTCTCGGTGTAAACCTAGGAGTAGGCCTAGGGCCAGGAGTTGGAGCTATGGCTAGGTGTAGAGATGGTGGTGGTCTTATTAGTAGGGGTAGCTGTAGGGCCAGGGGTAGGGGTAGGACTAGAGGTAGTGCTAGGCGTAGGCCTAGGGCGAGGGGTAGTGCTCGGGGTAGGGTTAGGTGAAGGGGTAGTGGGTGCCAGAGGCCTACGGGCAGTGTTAGTGTTAGGGCTCATGTTAGGCCTAGGATTAGTGGTAGTGGTAGGGGTTGGCCGAGGGCTAGGGGTTGGTGTCACGGGAGGGCTCCGTTTAGTCCTAGGACTCAGAACAGGTGTAGGGCTGGTTTCGGGTGTGGCTAAGGGTGGGTCCAGGGTGATTTCGTGGGACACAGGTTAGTGTTCTGGCTAACGGTAGGGTAAGGTGTACTGGTCGGGGACGGGCAAATGCTAGGATTCGGACTAGAGTGAGCACTGGGCGTTGGTCTAGGGCCCGAGCTAGGGCTACTGTGAGCGGTAGGCGTAGCGCTGGGGTAGGCAAAGGGCAAGAGGTGGGTGTCGGGGTAAACCTAGGAGTAGGCCTAGAACCAGGAGTTGGAGCTGTGGCTAGGGGTAGGGATGGGGGTGGGCCTATGGTTAGGGGTAGCTGTAGGGCCAGGTGTAGGGGTAGGACTAGAGGTAGTGCTAGGCTTAGGCCTAGGGCGAGGGGGAGTGCTCGGGGTAGGGTTAGGTGAAGTGCTAGTGGTTGGCAGACGCCCAAGGGCAGTGTTAGTGTTAGGGCTCATGTTATGCCTAGGATTAGTGGTAGTTGTAGGGGTTTGCCGAGGGCTAAAGGTAGGTGTCACGGGAAAACTCCAGTTAGTCCTAGGACTCGGAACAGTTGTAGGGCTGGATTCGGGTGTGGCTAAGGATGGGTCCAGGGTGATTCCGTAGGACACGGGTTAGTGCTCTGGCTAACGGTAGTGCAAGGTGTACTGGTCGGTGCCGGGCAAGTGCTAGGCCTCGGACTAGAGTGAGCACTGGGTCTTAGTCGAGGGCCCGAGCTAGGGCTACTTGGAGCGGTAGGCGTAGCGCTGGGGTACGCATAGGGCAAGAGGTGGGTGTCGGGGTAAACCTAGGAGTAGGCGTAGGGCCAGGAGTTGGAGCTGTGGCTAGGGGTAGGGATGGGGGTGGGCCTATGGGTAGGGGTAGCTGTAGGGCCAGGGGTAGGGGTAGGACTAGAGGTAGTGCTAGGCGTAGGCCTGGGGCGAGGGGTAGTGCTCGGGGTAGGATTAGGTGAAGGGCTAGTGGTTGGCAGAGGCTCACGGGCAGTGTTAGTGTTAGGGCTCATGTTAGGCCTAGGATTATTGGTAATGGTAGGGGTTGGCGGAGGGCTAGGTGTAGGTGTCACGGGAGGGCTCCGTTTAGTCCTAGGACTCAGAACAGGTGTAGGGCTGGTTTCGGGTGTGGCTAAGGGTAGGTCCAGGGTGATTTCATGGGACACAGGTTAGTGTTCTGGCTAACGCTAGGGCAAGGTGTACTGGTCGGCGATGGGCAAGTGCTAGGCCTCGGACTAGAGTGAGCACTGGGCGTTGGTCTAGGGCCCGAGCTAGGGCTAGTGGGAGCGGTAGGCGTAGCGCTGGGGTAGACATAGGGCAAGAGGTGGGTCTCGGTGTAAACCTAGGAGTAGGCCTAGGGCCAGGAGTTGGAGCTATGGCTAGGTGTAGAGATGGTGGTGGTCTTATTAGTAGGGGTAGCTGTAGGGCCAGGGGTAGGGGTAGGACTAGAGGTAGTGCTAGGCGTAGGCCTAGGGCGAGGGGTAGTGCTCGGGGTAGGGTTAGGTGAAGGGGTAGTGGGTGCCAGAGGCCTACGGGCAGTGTTAGTGTTAGGGCTCATGTTAGGCCTAGGATTAGTGGTAGTGGTAGGGGTTGGCCGAGGGCTAGGGGTTGGTGTCACGGGAGGGCTCCGTTTAGTCCTAGGACTCAGAACAGGTGTAGGGCTGGTTTCGGGTGTGGCTAAGGGTGGGTCCAGGGTGATTTCGTGGGACACAGGTTAGTGTTCTGGCTAACGGTAGGGTAAGGTGTACTGGTCGGGGACGGGCAAATGCTAGGATTCGGACTAGAGTGAGCACTGGGCGTTGGTCTAGGGCCCGAGCTAGGGCTACTGTGAGCGGTAGGCGTAGCGCTGGGGTAGGCAAAGGGCAAGAGGTGGGTGTCGGGGTAAACCTAGGAGTAGGCCTAGAACCAGGAGTTGGAGCTGTGGCTAGGGGTAGGGATGGGGGTGGGCCTATGGTTAGGGGTAGCTGTAGGGCCAGGTGTAGGGGTAGGACTAGAGGTAGTGCTAGGCTTAGGCCTAGGGCGAGGGGGAGTGCTCGGGGTAGGGTTAGGTGAAGTGCTAGTGGTTGGCAGACGCCCAAGGGCAGTGTTAGTGTTAGGGCTCATGTTATGCCTAGGATTAGTGGTAGTTGTAGGGGTTTGCCGAGGGCTAAAGGTAGGTGTCACGGGAAAACTCCAGTTAGTCCTAGGACTCGGAACAGTTGTAGGGCTGGATTCGGGTGTGGCTAAGGATGGGTCCAGGGTGATTCCGTAGGACACGGGTTAGTGCTCTGGCTAACGGTAGTGCAAGGTGTACTGGTCGGTGCCGGGCAAGTGCTAGGCCTCGGACTAGAGTGAGCACTGGGTCTTAGTCGAGGGCCCGAGCTAGGGCTACTTGGAGCGGTAGGCGTAGCGCTGGGGTACGCATAGGGCAAGAGGTGGGTGTCGGGGTAAACCTAGGAGTAGGCGTAGGGCCAGGAGTTGGAGCTGTGGCTAGGGGTAGGGATGGGGGTGGGCCTATGGGTAGGGGTAGCTGTAGGGCCAGGGGTAGGGGTAGGACTAGAGGTAGTGCTAGGCGTAGGCCTGGGGCGAGGGGTAGTGCTCGGGGTAGGATTAGGTGAAGGGCTAGTGGTTGGCAGAGGCTCACGGGCAGTGTTAGTGTTAGGGCTCATGTTAGGCCTAGGATTATTGGTAATGGTAGGGGTTGGCGGAGGGCTAGGTGTAGGTGTCACGGGAGGGCTCCGTTTAGTCCTAGGACTCAGAACAGGTGTAGGGCTGGTTTCGGGTGTGGCTAAGGGTAGGTCCAGGGTGATTTCATGGGACACAGGTTAGTGTTCTGGCTAACGCTAGGGCAAGGTGTACTGGTCGGCGATGGGCAAGTGCTAGGCCTCGGACTAGAGTGAGCACTGGGCGTTGGTCTAGGGCCCGAGCTAGGGCTAGTGGGAGCGGTAGGCGTAGCGCTGGGGTAGACATAGGGCAAGAGGTGGGTCTCGGTGTAAACCTAGGAGTAGGCCTAGGGCCAGGAGTTGGAGCTATGGCTAGGTGTAGAGATGGTGGTGGTCTTATTAGTAGGGGTAGCTGTAGGGCCAGGGGTAGGGGTAGGACTAGAGGTAGTGCTAGGCGTAGGCCTAGGGCGAGGGGTAGTGCTCGGGGTAGGGTTAGGTGAAGGGGTAGTGGGTGCCAGAGGCCTACGGGCAGTGTTAGTGTTAGGGCTCATGTTAGGCCTAGGATTAGTGGTAGTGGTAGGGGTTGGCCGAGGGCTAGGGGTTGGTGTCACGGGAGGGCTCCGTTTAGTCCTAGGACTCAGAACAGGTGTAGGGCTGGTTTCGGGTGTGGCTAAGGGTGGGTCCAGGGTGATTTCGTGGGACACAGGTTAGTGTTCTGGCTAACGGTAGGGTAAGGTGTACTGGTCGGGGACGGGGAAATGCTAGGATTCGGACTAGAGTGAGCATTGGGCGTTGGTCTAGGGCCCGAGCTAGGGCTACTGTGAGCGGTAGGCGTAGCGCTGGGGTAGGCAAAGGGCAAGAGGTGGGTGTCGGGGTAAACCTAGGAGTAGGCCTAGAACCAGGAGTTGGAGCTGTGGCTAGGGGTAGGGATGGGGGTGGGCCTATGGTTAGGGGTAGCTGTAGGGCCAGGTGTAGGGGTAGGACTAGAGGTAGTGCTAGGCTTATGCCTAGGGCGAGGGGGAGTGCTCGGGGTAGGGTTAGGTGAAGTGCTAGTGGTTGGCAGAGGCCCAAGGGCAGTGTTAGTGTTAGGGCTCATGTTATGCCTAGGATTAGTGGTAGTTGTAGGGGTTTGCCGAGGGCTAAAGGTAGGTGTCACGGGAAAACTTCAGTTAGTCCTAGGACTCGGAACAGTTGTAGGGCTGGATTCGGGTGTGGCTAAGGATGGGTCCAGGGTGATTCCGTAGGACACGGGTTAGTGCTCTGGCTAACGGTAGTGCAAGGTGTACTGGTCGGTGACGGGCAAGTGCTAGGCCTCGGGCTAGAGTGAGCACTGGGTCTTGGTCTAGGGCCCGAGCTAGGGCTACTTGGAGCGGTAGGCGTAGCGCTGGGGTACGCATAGGGCAAGAGGTGGGTGTCGGGGTGAACCTAGGAGTAGGCCTAGGGCCAGGAGTTGGAGCTGTGGCTAGGGGTAGGGATGGGGGTGGGCCTATGGGTAGGGGTAGCTGTAGGGCCAGGGGTAGGGGTAGGACTAGAGGTAGTGCTAGGCGTAGGCCTAGGGCGAGGGTGAGTGCTCGGGGTAGGGTTAGGTGAAGTGCTAGTTGTTGGCAGAGGCCCACGGGCATTCTTAGTGTTAAAGCTCATGTTAGGCCTAGGATTAGTGGTAGTGGTAGGGGTTGGCCGAGGGCTAGGGGTAGGTGTAACGGGATGGCTCCGTTTAGTCTTAGGACATGAAACAGGTGTAGGGCTGGATTCGGGTGTGGCTTAGGGTGGGTCCAGTGTGATTCCGTAGGACACAAGTTAGTGCTCTGGCTAACGGTAGGGCAAGGGGTACTTGTCGGCGACGGGCAAGTGGTAGGTCTCGGACTAGATTGAGCACTGGGCGTTGGTCTAGGGCCCGAGCTAGGGCTACTGTGAGCGGTAGGCGTAGCGCTGGGGTAGGCATAGGGCAAGAGGTGGGTGTCGGGATAAACCTAGGAGTAGGCCTAGGGCCAGGAGTTGGAGCTGTGGCTAGGGTAGGGATGGGGGTGGGCCTATGGTTAGGGGTTGCTGTAGGGCCAGGTGTACGGGTAGGACTAGAGGTAGTGCTAGGCGTAGGCCTAGGGTGAGGGGGAGTGCTCGGGGTAGGTTTAGGTGAAGGGCTAGTGGTTGGCAGAGGCCCACGGGCAGTGTTAGTGTTAGGGCTCATGTTAGGCCTAGGATTAGTGGTAGTGGTAGGGGTTTGCCGAGGGCTAAAGGTAGGTGTCACGGGAAAACTCCGGTTAGTCCTAGGACTCGGAACAGGTGTAGGGCTGGATTCGGGTGTGGCTAAGGGTGGGTCCAGGGTGATACCGTAGGACATGGGTTTGTGCTCTGGCTAACGGTAGGGCAAGGAGTACTGGTCGGGGACGGGCAAATGCTAGGCTTCGGACTAGAGTGAGCACTGGGCGTTGGTCTAGGGCCCGAGCTAGGGCTAGTGGGAGCAGTAGGCGTAGCGCTGGGGTAGGCATAGGGCAAGAGGTGGGTGTCGGGGTAAACCTAGGAGTAGGCCTAGGGCCAGGAGTTGGAGCTGTGGCTAGGGGTAGGGATGGGGGTGGGCCTATGGGTAGGGGTAGCTGTAGGGCCAGGGGTAGGGGTAGGACTAGATGTAGTGCTAGGCGTAGGCCTAGGGCGAGGGTGAGTGCTCGGGGTAGGGTTAGGTGAAGTGCTAGTTGTTGGCAGAGGCCCACGGGCATTCTTAGTGTTAAAGCTCATGTTAGGCCTAGGATTAGTGGTAGTGGTAGGGGTTGGCCGAGGGCTAGGGGTAGGTGTAACGGGATGGCTCCGTTTAGTCTTAGGACATGAAACGGGTGTAGGGCTGGATTCGGGTGTGGCTAAGGGTGGGTCCAGGGTGATTTCGTGGGACACAGATTAGTGTTCTGGCTAACGGTAGGGCAAGGTGTACTGGTCGGCGACGGGCAAGTGGTAGGCCTCGGACTAGAGTGAGCACTGGGCGTTGGTCTAGGGCCCGAGCTAGGGCTAGTGGGAGCGGTAGGCGTAGCGCTGGGTTAGGCATAGGACAAGAGGTGGGTGTCAAGGTAAACCTAGGATTAGGCCTAGGGCCAGGATTTGGAGCTGTGGCTAGGGGTAGGGATGGGGGTGGGCCTATGGTTAGGGGTAGCTGTAGGGCCAGGTGTAGGGGTAGGACTAGAGGTAGTGCTAGGCGTAGGCCTAGGGCGAGGGGGAGTGCTCTGGGTAGGGTTAGGTGAAGGGGCAGTGGGTGCCAGAGGCCTACGGGCAGTGTTAGTGTTAGGGCTCATGTTAGGCCTAGGATTAGTGGTAGTGGTAGGGGTTGGCCGAGGGCTAGGGGTTGGTGTCACGGGAGGGCTCCATTTAGTCCTAGGACTCAGAACAAATGTAGGGCTGGTTTCGGGTGTGGCTAAGGGTGGGTCCAGGGTGATTTCGCGAGACACAGGTAAGTGTTCTGGCTAACGGTAGGGTAAGGTGTACTGGTCGGGGACGGGCAAATGCTAGGATTCGGACTAGAGTGAGCACTGGGCGTTGGTCTAGGGCCCGAGCTAGGGCTACTGTGAGCGGTAGGCGTAGCGCTGGGGTAGGCATAGGGCAAGAGGTGGGTGTCTGGGTAAACCTAGGAGTAGGCCTAGGGCCAGGAGTTGGAGCTGTGGCCAGGGGTAGTGATGGGGGTGGGCCTATGGGTAGGGGTAGCTGTAGGGCCACGGGTAGGGGTAGGACTAGAGGTAGTGGTAGGCGTAGGCCTAGGGCGAGGGGTAGTGCTCGGGGTAGGATTAGAGGAAAGGCTAGTGGTTGGCAGAGGCTCACGGGCAGTGTTAGTGTTAGGGCTCATGTTAGGCATAGGATTAGTGGTAGTGGTAGGGGTTGGCCGAGGGCTAGGTGTAAGTGTCACGGGAGGGCTCCGTTTAGTCCTAGGACTCAGAACAGGTGTAGGGCTGGATTCGTGTGTGGCTAAGGGTGGGTCCAGGGTGATTCCGTAGGACACGGGTTTGTGCTCTGGCTAACGGTAGGGCAAGGTGTACTGGTCGGGGACGGGCAAATGCTAGGCTTCGGACTAGAGTGAGCACTGGGCATTGGTCTAGGGCCCAAGCTAGGGCTAGTGGGAGCGGTAGGCGTAGCGCTGGAGTAGGCATAGGGCAAGAGGTGGGTGTCGGGGTAAACCTAGGAGTAGGCCTAGGGCCAGGAGTTGGAGCTGTGGCTAGGGGTAGGGATTGGGGTGGGCCTATGGTTAGGGGTAGCTGTAGGGCCAGGGGTAGGGGTAAGACTAGAGGTAGTGCTAGGTGTAAGCCTAGTGCGAGGGGGAGTGCTCGGGGTAAGGTTAGATGAAGGACTAGTTGTTGGCAGAGGCCTACGGGCAGTGTTAGTGTTAGGGCTCATGTTAGGCCTAGGATTAGTGGTAGTGGTAGGGGTTGGCCGAGGGCTAGTGGTAGGTGTCACGGAGGACTTCGGTTAGTCCTAGGACTCGGAACAGTTGTAGGGCTGGTTTCGGGTGTGGCTAAGGGTGGGTCCAGGGTGATTCCGTAGGACACGGGTTGTGCTCTGGCTAACGGTAGGGCAAGGTGTACTGGTCGGCGACGGGCAAGTGCTAGGCCTCGGACTAGAGTGAGCACTGGGCGTTGGTCTAGGGCCCGAGCTAGGGCTACTGTGAGCGGTAGGCGTAGCGCTGGGGTAGGCATAGGGCAAGAGGTGGGTGTCTGGGTAAACCTAGGAGTAGGCCTAGGTCCAGTAGTTGGAGCTGTGGCTAGGGGTAGGGATGGGGGTGGGCCAATGGGTAGGGGTAGCTGTGGGGCCAGGGGTAGGGGTCGGACTAGAGGTAGTGGTAGGCGTAAGCCTAGGGCGAGGGGGAGTGCTCGGGGTAAGGTTAGATGAAAGACTAGTGGTTGGCAGAGGCCCACGGGCAGTGTTAGTGTTAGGGCTTATGTTAGGCCTAGGATTAGTGGTAGTTGTAGGGGATTCCCGAGGCTAGTGGTAGGTGTCACGGGAGGACTCCGGTTAGTCATAGGACTCGGAACTGTTGTAGGGCTGGTTTCGGGTGTGGCTAAGGGTGGGTCCAGGATGATTTCGTGGGACACAGGTTAGAGTTCTGGCTAACGGTAGGGCAAGGTGTACTGGTCGGCGACGGGCAAGTGGTAGGCCTCGGACTAGAGTGAGCACTGGGCGTTGGTCTAGGGCCCGAGCTAGGGCTAGTGGGAGCGGTAGGCGTAGCGCTGGGGTAGGCATAGGGCAAGAGGTGGGTGTCTGGGTAAACCTAGGAGTAGGCCTAGGGCCAGGAGTTGGAGCTGTGGCCAGGGGTAGTGATGGGGGTGGGCCTATGGGTAGGGGTAGCTGTAGGGCCACGGGTAGGGGTAGGACTAGAGGTAGTGGTAGGCGTAGGCCTAGGGCGAGGGGTAGTGCTCGGGGTAGGATTAGAGGAAAGGCTAGTGGTTGGCAGAGGCTCACGGGCAGTGTTAGTGTTAGGGCTCATGTTAGGCATAGGATTAGTGGTAGTGGTAGGGGTTGGCCGAGGGCTAGGTGTAAGTGTCACGGGAGGGCTCCGTTTAGTCCTAGGACTCAGAACAGGTGTAGGGCTGGATTCGTGTGTGGCTAAGGGTGGGTCCAGGGTGATTCCGTAGGACACGGGTTTGTGCTCTGGCTAACGGTAGGGCAAGGTGTACTGGTCGGGGACGGGCAAATGCTAGGCTTCGGACTAGAGTGAGCACTGGGCATTGGTCTAGGGCCCAAGCTAGGGCTAGTGGGAGCGGTAGGCGTAGCGCTGGAGTAGGCATAGGGCAAGAGGTGGGTGTCGGGGTAAACCTAGGAGTAGGCCTAGGGCCAGGAGTTGGAGCTGTGGCTAGGGGTAGGGATTGGGGTGGGCCTATGGTTAGGGGTAGCTGTAGGGCCAGGGGTAGGGGTAAGACTAGAGGTAGTGCTAGGTGTAAGCCTAGTGCGAGGGGGAGTGCTCGGGGTAAGGTTAGATGAAGGACTAGTTGTTGGCAGAGGCCTACGGGCAGTGTTAGTGTTAGGGCTCATGTTAGGCCTAGGATTAGTGGTAGTGGTAGGGGTTGGCCGAGGGCTAGTGGTAGGTGTCACAAGAGGACTCCGGTTAGTCCTAGGACTCGGAACAGTTGTAGGGCTGGTTTCGGGTGTGGCTAAGGGTGGGTCCAGGGTGATTCCGTAGGACACGGGTTGTGCTCTGGCTAACGGTAGGGCAAGGTGTACTGGTAGGCGACGGGCAAGTGCTAGGCCTCGGACTAGAGTGAGCACTGGGCGTTGGTCTAGGGCCCGAGCTAGGGCTACTGTGAGCGGTAGGCGTAGCGCTGGGGTAGGCATAGGGCAAGAGGTGGGTGTCTGGGTAAACCTAGGAGTAGGCCTAGGTCCAGTAGTTGGAGCTGTGGCTAGGGGTAGGGATGGGGGTGGGCCAATGGGTAGGGGTAGCTGTGGGGCCAGGGGTAGGGGTCGGACTAGAGGTAGTGGTAGGCGTAAGCCTAGGGCGAGGGGGAGTGCTCGGGGTAAGGTTAGATGAAAGACTAGTGGTTGGCAGAGGCCCACGGGCAGTGTTAGTGTTAGGGCTTATGTTAGGCCTAGGATTAGTGGTAGTTGTAGGGGATTCCCGAGGCTAGTGGTAGGTGTCACGGGAGGACTCCGGTTAGTCATAGGACTCGGAACTGTTGTAGGGCTGGTTTCGGGTGTGGCTAAGGGTGGGTCCAGGATGATTTCGTGGGACACAGGTTAGAGTTCTGGCTAACGGTAGGGCAAGGTGTACTGGTCGGCGACGGGCAAGTGGTAGGCCTCGGACTAGAGTGAGCACTGGGCGTTGGTCTAGGGCCCGAGCTAGGGCTAGTGGGAGCGGTAGGAGTAGCGCTGGGGTAGGCATAGGGCAAGAGGTGGGTTTCAGGGTAAACCTAGGAGTAGGCCTAGGGCCAGGATTTGGAGCTGTGGCTAGGGGTAGGGATGGGGGTGGGCCTATGGTTAGGGGTAGCTGTAGGGCCAGAGGTTGGGGTAGGACTAGAGGTAGTGCTAGGCGTAGGCCTAGGGCGAGGGGGAGTGCTCTGCGTAGGGTTAGTTGAAGGGCTAGTGGGTGGCAGAGGCCTACGGGCAGTGTTAGTGTTAGGGCTCATGTTAGGCCTAGGATTAGTGGTAGTGGTAGGGGTTGGCCGAGGGCTAAAGGTTGGTGTCACGGGAGGGCTCCGTTTAGTCCTAGGACTCAAAACAGGTGTAGGGCTGGTTTCAGGTGTGGCTAAGGGTGGGTCCAGGGTGATTTCGTGGGACAGAGGTAAGTGTTCTGGCTAACGGTAGGGTAAGGTGTACTGGTCGGGGACGGGCAAATGCTAGGATTCAGACTAGAGTGAGCACTGGGCGTTGGTCTAGGGCCCGAGCTAGGGCTACTGTGAGCGGTAGGCGTAGCACTGGGGTAGACATAGGGCAAGAGGTGGGTGTCGGGGTAAACCTAGGAGTAGGCCTAGGGCCAGGAGTTGGAGCTGTGACTATGGGTAGGGATGAGGTTGGGCCTATGTGTAGGGGTAGCTGTAGGGCCAGGGGTAGGGGTAGGACTAGAGGTAGTGCTAGGCGTAGGCC
The DNA here is from genome assembly GCF_964194185.1 of Rhinolophus hipposideros. NCBI lineage: Eukaryota > Metazoa > Chordata > Mammalia > Chiroptera > Rhinolophidae > Rhinolophus > Rhinolophus hipposideros. Next base: position 1,490,744 of record NW_027669272.1, on the reverse strand, counting down.
TAGGGCGATGGGTAGTGCTCGGGGTAGGATTAGGTGAAGGGCTAGTGGTTGGCAGAGGCCCACGGGCAGTGTTAGTGTTAGGGCTCATGTTAGGCCTAGAATTAGTGGTAGTGGTAGGGGTTGGCCGAGGGCTAGGTGTAGGTGTCACGGGAGGGCTCCGTTTAGTCCTAAAACTCGGAACAGGTGTAGGGTTGGATTCGGGTGTGGCTAAGGGTGGGTCCAGGGTGATTCTGTAGGACACGGGTTAGTGCTCTGGCTAACGGTTGGGAAAGGTGTACTGGTCGGGGACGGGAAAATGCTAGGCCTTGGACTAGAGTGAGCACTTGGCGTTGGTCTAGGGCCTAGCTAGGGCTAGTGGGAGCGGAGGCGTAGCGCTGGGGTAGGCATAGGGCAAGAGGTGGGTGTCGGGGTAAACCTAGGAGTAGGCCTAGGGCCAAAAGTTGGAGCTGTGGCTAGGGGTACGGATTGGGGTGGCCTATGGTTACTGGTAGCTGTAGGGCCAGGGGTAGGGGTAGGACTAGAGGTAGTGCTAGGCGTAGGCCTAGGGCGAGGGGTAGTGCTCGGGGTAGGATTAGGTGAAGGGCTAGTAGTTGGCAGAGGCCCACGGGCAATGTTAGTGTTAGGGCTCATGTTAGGCCTAGGATTAGTGGTTGTGGTATGGGTTGGCCGAGGGTTAGGGGTAGGTTTCACGGGAGGATTCCGGTTAGTCCTAGGACTCCGAACAGGTGTAGGGCTGGTTTCGGGTGTGGCTAAGGGTGGGTACAGGGTGATTTCGTGGGTCACAGGTTAGTGTTCTAGCTAACGGTAGGGCAAGGTGTACTGGTCGGCGACGGGGAAGTGCTAGGCCTCGGACTAGAATGAGCACTGGGCGTTGGTCTAGGGCCCGAGCTAGGGCTACTGGGAGCGGTAGGCGTAGCGCTGGGGTAGGCATAGGGCAAGAGGTGTGTGTCGGGGTAAACCTAGGATAGGCCTAGGGCCAGGAGTTGGAGATGTGGCTAGGGGTAAGGATGGGGGTGGGCCTATGGTTAGGGGTAGCTGTAGGGCCAGGGTTAGGTGTAGGACTAGAGGTAGTGCTGGGTGTTGGCCTAGGGCGAGGGGGAGTGCTCGGGGTAGGGTTAGGTGAAGTGCTAGTAGTTGGCAGAGGCCCACGGGCAGTGTTAGTGTTAGGGCTCATGTTAGGCCTAGGATTAGTGATAGTGGTAGGGGTTTGCCGAGGGCTAAAGGTAGGTGTCACGGGAAAACTCCGGTTAGTCCTAGGACTCGGAACACGTGTAGGGCTGGATTCGGGTGTGGCTAACGGTGGGTCCACGGTGATTTCGTGGGACACAGGTTAGTGTTCTGGCTAACGGTAGGGCAAGGTGTACTGGTCGGCGACGGGCAAGTGCTAGGCCTCGGACTAGAATGAGCACTGGGAGTTGGTCTAGGGCCTGAGCTAGGGCTAGTGGGATTGGTAGGCGTAGCGCTGGGGTAGGCATAGGGCAAGAGGTGGGTGTCGGGGTAAACCTAGGAGTAGGGCTACGGCCAGGAGTTGGAGCTGTGGCTATGGGTAGGAATGGAGGTGGGCCTATGTGTAGGGGTAGCTGTAGGGCTATGGGTAGGGGTAGGACTAGAGGTAGTGCTAGGCGTAGGCATAGGGCGAGGGGGAGTGCTCTGGGTATTAGGTGAACGTGTAGTGGTTGGCAGAGGCCTACGGCCGGTGTTAGTGTTAGGGCTCATGTTAGGCCTAGGATTAGTGGTAGTGGTAGGGGTTAAACGAGGGCTAGGGGTAGGTGTAATGGGATGGCTCCGTTAGTCCTAGGACTAGAAACAGGTGTAGGGCTGGATTCGGGTGTGGCTTAGGGTGGGTCCAGGGTGATTCCATAGGACACGGGTTAGTGCTCTGGCTAATGGTAGGGCAAGGTGTACTGGTCGGGGACGGGCAAATGCTAGGCTTCGCACTAGAGTGAGCACTGGGCGTTGGTCTAGGGCCCGAGCTAGGGCTACTGTGACCGGTAGGCGTAGCGCTGGGGTAGGCATAGGGCAAGAGGTGGGTGTCGGGGTAAACCTAGGAGTAGGCCTAGGGCCAGGAGTTGGAGCTGTGGCTAGGGGTAGGGATGGGGGTGGGCCTATGGTTAGGGGTAGCTGTAGGGCCAAAGGTAGGGGTAGGACTAGAGGTAGTGCTAGGCGTAGGCCTAGGGCGAGGGGGAGTGCTCGGGGTAGGGTTAGGTGAAGGGCTAGTGGTTGGCAGAGGCCCACTGGCATTGATAGTGTTAGGGCTCATGTTAGGCCTAGGATTAGTGTCAGTGGTAGGGGTTGGCCGAGGGCTAGGGGTAGGTGTCACGAGAGGGCTCCGTTTAGTCCTAGGACTCGGAACAGGTGTAGGGCTGGATTCGGGTGTGGCTAAGGGTGGGTCCAGGGTGATTCTGGAGGACACGGGTTAGTGCTCTGGCTAACGGTAGGGAAAGGTATACTGGTCGGGGACGGGCAAATGCTAGGCCTTGGACTAGAGTGAGCACTGGGCGTTGGTCTAGGGCCGAGCTAGGGCTACTGGGAGCGGAGGCGTAGCGCTGGGGTAGGCATAGGGCAAGAGGTGGGTGTCGGTGTAAACCTAGGAGTAGGCCTAGGGCCAGGAGTTGGAGCTGTGTCTAGGGGTAGTGATGGGGGTGGGCTTATGAGTAGGGGTAGCTGTAGGGCCAGGGGTAGGGGTAGGACTAGAGGTAGTGCTAGGCTTAGGCCTAGGGCGAGGGGTAGTGCTCGGGGTAGGATTAGGGGAAAGGCTAGTGGTTGGCAGAGGCTAACGGGCAGTGTTAGTGTTAGGGCTCATGTTAGGCCTAGGATTAGTGGTAGTGGTAGGGGTTGACCAAGGGCTAGTGGTAGGTGTCACGGGAGGACTCCGGTTAGTCCTAGGACTCGGAACAGTTGTAGGGCTGGTTTCGGGTGTGGCTAAGGGTGGGTCCAGGGTGATTTCGTGGGACACAGGTTAGTGTTCTGGCTAACGGTAGGGCAAGGTGTACTGGTCGGGGACGGGCAAATGCTAGGCTTCGGACTAGAGTGAGCACTGGGCGTTGGTCTAGGGCCCGAGCTAGGGCTAGTGGAAGCGGTAGGCGTAGCGCTGGGGTAGGCATAGGGCAAGAGGTGGGTGTCAGGGTAAACCTAGGAGTAGGCCTAGGGCCAGGAGTTGGAGCTGTGGCTAGGGGTAGGGATGGGGGTGGGCCTATGGTTAGGGGTAGTTGTAGGGCCAGGGGTAGGGGTAGGACTAGAGGTAGTGCTAGGCGTAGGCCTAGGGCAAGGGAGAGTGCTCGGGGTAAGGTTAGGTGAAGGGCTAGTGTTTGGCAGAGGCCCACGGGTTTGTTAGTGTTAGGGCTCATGTTAGGCCTAGGATTAGTGGTAGTGGTAGGGGTTGGCCGAGGGCTAGGGGTAGGTATCACGAGAGGGCTTCGTTTAGTCCTAGGACTCGGAACAGGTGTAGGGCTGGATTCGGGTGTGGCTAAGGGTGGGTCCTGGGTGATTCCGAAGGACACGGGTTAGTGCTCTTGCTAACGGTACGGCAAGGTGTACTGGTCAGCGACGGGCAAGTGCTAGGCCTCAAACTAGAGTGAGCACTTGGCGTTGGTCTAGGGCCGAGCTAGGGCTAGTGGGAGCGGAGGCGTAGCGCTGGGGTAGGCATAGGGCAAGAGGTGGGTGTCGGGGTAAACCTAGGAGTAGGCCTAGGGCCAAAAGTTGGAGCTGTGGCTAGGGGTACGGATTGGGGTGGGCCTATGGTTAGGGGTAGCTGTAGGGCCAGGGGTAGGGGTAGGACTAGAGGTAGTGCTAGGCGTCGGCCTAGGTCGAGGGGTAGTGCTGGGGGTAGGATTAGGTGAAGGGCTAGTGGTTGGCAGGAGCCCACGGGCAGTGTTAGTGTTAGGGCTCACGTTAGGCCTAGGATTAGTGGTAGTGGTATGGGTTGGCCGAGGGTTAGGGGTAGGTTTCACGGGAGGACTCCGGTTAGTCCTAGGACTCCGAACAGGTGTAGGGCTGGTTTCGGGTGTGGCTAAGGGTGGGTACAGGGTGATTTCGTGGGTCACAGGTTAGTGTTCTAGCTAACGGTAGGGCAAGGTGTACTGGTCGGCGACGGGGAAGTGCTAGGCCTCGGACTAGAGTGAGCACTGGGCGTTGGTCTAGGACCCGAGCTAGGGTTAGTAAGATTGGTAGGCGTAGCGCTGGGGTAGGCATAGGGCAAGAGGTGGGTGTCGGGGTAAACCTAGGAGTAGGGCTACGGCCAGGAGTTGGAGCTGTGGCTAGGGGTAGGAATGGGGTTGGGCCTATGTGTAGGGGTAGCTGTAGGGCTATGGGTAGGGGTAGGACTAGAGGTAGTGCTAGGCGTAGGCCTAGGGCGAGGGGGAGTGCTCTGGGTATTAGGTGAAGATGTAGTGGTTGGCAGAGGACTACGGGCAGTGTTAGTGTTAGGGCTCATGTTAGGCCTAGAATTAGTGGTTGTGGTAGGGGTTGGACGAGGGCTAGGGGTAGGTGTAACGGGATGGCTCCGTTAGTCCTAGGACTTGAAACAGGTGTAGGGCTGGATTCGGATGTGGCTTAGGGTGGGTCCAGGGTGATTCCATAGGACACGGGTTAGTGCTCTGGCTAATGGTAGGGCAAGGTGTACTGGTCGGGGACGGGCAAATGCTAGGCTTCGCACTAGAGTGAGCACTGGGCGTTGGTCTAGGGCCCGAGCTAGGGCTACTGTGAGCGGTAGGCGTAGCGCTGGGGTAGGCATAGGGCAAGTGGTGGGTGTCTGGGTAAACCTAGGAGTAGGCCTAGGGCCAGGAGTTGGAGCTGTGGCTAGGGGTAGGGATGGGGGTGGGCCTATGGGTAGAGGTAGCTGTAGGGCCACGGGTAGGGGTAGGACTAGATGTAGTGCTAGGCGTAGGCCTAGGGCGAGGGGTAGTGCTCGGGGTAGGATTAGGGGAAAGGCTAGTGGTTGGCAGAGGCTCACGGGCAGTGTTAGTGTTAGGGCTCATGTTAGGCCTAGGATTAGTGGTAGTGGTAGGGGTTGACCGAGGGCTAGTGGTAGGTGTCACGGGAGGACTCCGGTTAGTCTTAGGACTCGGAACAGTTGTAGGGCTGGTTTCGGGTGTGGCTAAGGGTGGGTCCAGGGTGATTTCGTGGGACACAGGTTAGTGTTCTGGCTAACGGTAGGGCAAGGTGTACTGGTCGGGGACGGGCAAATGCTAGGCTTCGGACTAGAGTGAGCACTGGGCGTTGGTCTAGGGCCCTAGCTAGGCTACTGTGAGCGGTAGGCGTAGCGCTGGGGTAGGCATAGGGCAAGAGGTGGGTGTCGGGGTAAACCTAGGAGTAGGCCTAGGGCCAGGAGTTGGAGCGGTGGCTAGGGGTAGGGATGGGGGTGGGCCTATGGTTAGAAGTAGCTGTAGGGCCAGGGGTAGGGGTAGGACTAGAGGTAGTGCTAGGCGTAGGCCTAGGGCTAGGGGGAGTGCTCGGGGTAGGGTTAGGTGAAGTGCTAGTGGTTGGCAGAGGCCCACGGGCAGTGTTAGTGTTAGGGCTCATGTTAGGCCTAGGATTAGTGGTAGTGGTAGGGGTTTGCCGAGGGCTAAAGGTAGGTGTCACGGGAAAACTCCGGTTAGTCCTAGGACTCGGAACAGGTGTAGGGCTGGATTCGGGTGTGGCTAAGGGTGGGTCCATGGTGATTTCGTGAAACACAGGTTAGTGTTCTGGCTAACGGTAGGGCAAGGTGTACTGGTCGGCGACGAGCAACTGGTAGGCCTCGGACTAGAATGAGCACTGGGCGTTGGTCTAGGGCCTGAGCTAGGGCTAGTGGGAGCGGTAGGCGTAGCGCTGGGGTAGGCATAGGGCAAGAGGTGGGTGACGGGGTAATCCTAGGATAGGCCTAGGGCCAGGAGTTGGAGCAGTGGCTAGGAATAGGGATGGGGGTGGGCCTATGGGTAGGGGTAGCTGTAGGGCCAGGGGTAGGGGTAGGACTAGAGGTAGTGCTAGGCGTAGGCCTAGGGCGAGGGGGAGTGCTCGGGGTAGGGTTAGCTGAAGGAGTAGTGGTTGGCAGAGGCCTACGGGCAGTGTTAGTGTGAGGGCTCATTTTAGGCCTAGGATTAGTGGTAGTGGTAGGGGTTGGCCGAGGGCTAGGGGTAGGTGTAACGGGATGGCTCCGTTTAGTCCTAGGACTTGTAACAGGTGTAGGGCTGGAATCGGGTGTGGCTTAGGGTGGGTCCACGGTGATTCCGTAGGACACGGGTTAGTGCTCTGGCTAACGGTAGGGCAAGGTGTACTGGTCGGGGACGGGCAAATGCTAGGCTTCGGACTAGAGTGAGCACTGGGCATTGGTGTAGGGCCCGAGCTAGGGCTAGTGGGAGCGGTAGGCGTAGCGCTGGGGTAGGCATAGGGCAAGAGGTGTGTGTCCGGGTAAACCTAGGAGTAGGCCTAGGGCCAGGAGTTGGAGCTGTGGCTAGGGGTAGGGATGGGGGTGGGCCTATGGTTAGGGGTAGCTGTAGGGCCAGGGGTAGGGGTAGGACTAGAGGTAGTGCTAGGCGTAGGCCTAGGGCCAGGGGGAGTGCTCTGGGTATTAGGTGAACGTGTAGTGGTTGGCAGAGGCCTACGGCCGGTGTTAGTGTTAGGGCGCATGTTAGGCTTAGGATTAGTGGTAGTGGTAGGGGTTGGACAAGGGCTAGGGGTAGGTGTAACGGGATGGCTCCGTTAGTCCTAGGACTTGAAACAGGTGTAGGGCTGGATTCGGGTGTGGCTTAGGGTGGGTCCAGGGTGATTCCATAGGACACGGGTTAGTGCTCTGGCTAATGGTAGGGCAAGGTGTACTGGTCGGGGACGGGCAAATGCTAGGCTTCGCACTAGAGTGAGCACTGGGTGTTGGTCTAGGGCCCGAGCTAGGGATACTGTGAGCGGTAGGCGTAGCGCTGGGGTAGGCATAGGGCAAGAGGTGGGTGTCTGGGTAAACCTAGGAGTAGGCCTAGGGCCAGGAGTTGGAGCTGTGGCTAGGGGTAGGGATGGGGGTGGGCCTATGGGTAGGGGTAGCTGTAGGGCCACGGATAGGGGTAGGACTAGAGGTAGTGCTAGGCGTTGGCCTAGGGCGAGGGGTAGTGCTCGGGGAGGATTAGGGGAAAGGCTAGTGGTTGGCAGAGGCTCACGGGCAGTGTTAGTGTTAGGGCTCATTTTAGGCCTAGGATTAGTGGTAGTGGTAGGTGTTGGCCGAGGGCTATGTGTAGGTGTCACGGGAGGGCTCCGTTTAGTCCTAGGACTCAGAACAGGTGTAGGGCTGGATTCGGGTGTGGCTAAGGGTGGGTCCAGGGTGATTCCGTAGGACACGGGTTTGTGCTCTGGCTAACGGTAGGGCAAGGTGTACTGGTCGGGGACGGGCAAATGCTAGGCTTCGGACTAGAGTGAGCACTGGGCATTGGTCTAGGGCCCAAGCTAGGGCTAGTGGGAGCGGTAGGTGTAGCGCTGGGGTAGGCATAGGGCTAGAGGTGGGTGACGGGGTAAACCTAGGAGTAGGCCTAGGGCCAGGATTTGGAGCTGTGGCTAGGGGTAGGGATTGGGGTGGGCCTATGGTTAGGGGTAGCTGTAGGGCCAGGGGTAGGGGTAAGACTAGAGGTAGTGCTAGGCGTAAGCCTAGGGCGAGGGGCAGTGCTCGGGGTAAGGTTAGATGAAGGACTAGTTGTTGGCAGAGGCCTACGGGCAGTGTTAGTGTTAGGGCTCATGTTAGGCCTAGGATTAGTGGTAGTGGTAGGGGTTTGCCGAGGGCTAAAGATAGGTGTCACGGAGAAACTCCGGTTAGTCCTAGGACTCGGAACAGGTGTAGGGCTGGATTCGGTTGTGGCTAAGGGTGGGTCCATGGTGATTTCGTGAAACACAGGTTAGTGTTCTGGCTAACGGTAGGGCAAGGTGTACTGGTCGGCGACGAGCAAGTGGTAGGCCTCGGACTAGAATGAGCACTGGGCGTTGGTCTAGGGCCTGAGCTAGGGCTAGTGGGAGCGGTAGGCGTAGCGCTGGGGTAGGCATAGGGCAAGAGGTGGGTGTCGGGGTAATCCTAGGATAGGCCTAGGGCCAGGAGTTGGAGCAGTGGATAGGAATAGGGATGGGGGTGGGCCTATGGGTAGCGGTAGCTGTAGGGCCAGGGGTAGGGGTAGGACTAGAGTTAGTGCTAGGCGTAGGCCTAGGGCGATGGGTGGTGCTCGGGGTAGGATTAGGTGAACGGCTAGTGGTTGGCAGAGGCCCACGGGCAGTGTTAGTGTTAGGGCTCATGTTAGGCCTAGAATTAGTGGTAGTGGTAGGGGTTGGCCGAGGGCTAGGTGTAGGTGTCACAGGAGGGCTCCGTTTAGTCCTAGGACTCAGAACAGGTGTAGGGCTAGATTCGGGTGTGGCTAATGGTGGGTCCAGGGTGATTCTGTAGGCCACGGGTTAGTGCTCTGGCTAACGGTAGGGAAAGGTGTACTGGTCGGGGACGGGCAAATGCTAGGCCTTGGACTAGAGTGAGCACTGGGCGTTGGTCTAGGGCCGTTGTAGGGCTAGTGGGAGCGGAGGCGTAGCGCTGGGGTAGGCATAGGGCAAGAGGAGGGTGTCCGGGTAATCCGAGGAGTAGGCCTAGGGCCAGGAGTTGGAGCTGTGGCTAGGGGTAGGGATGGGGGTGGGCCTATGCTTAGGGGTAGCTGTAGGGCCAGGGGTAGGGGTAGGACTAGAGGTAGTGCTAGGCGTAGGCCTAGGGCGAGGGGGAGTGCTCTGGGTAAGGTTAGGTGAAGGGCTAGTGTTTGGCAGAGGCCCACGGGCATTGTTAGTGTTAGGGCTCATGTTAGGCCTAGGATTAGTGGTAGTGGTAGGGGTTGGCCGAGGGCTAGGGGTAGGTGTCACGAGAGGGCTCCGTTTAGTCCTACTACTCAGAACAGGTGTAGGGCTAGATTCGGGTGTGGCTAAGGGTGGGTCCAGGGTGATTCTGTAGGACACGGGTTAGTGCTCTGGCTAACGGTAGGGAAAGGTGTACTGGTCGGGGACGGGAAAATGCTAGGCCTTGGACTAGAGTGAGTACTTGGCGTTGGTCTAGGGCCGAGCTAGGGCTAGTGGGAGCGGAGGCGTAGCGCTGGGGTAGGCATAGGGCAAGAGGTGGGTGTCGGGGTAAACCTAGGAGTAGGCCTAGGGCCAAAAGTTGGAGCTGTGGCTAGGGGTACGGATTGGGGTGGGCCTATGGTTAGGGGTAGCTGTAGGGCCAGGGGTAGGGGTAGGACTAGAGGTAGTGCTAGGCGTAGGCCTAGGGCGAGGGGTAGTGCTGGGGGTAGGATTAGGTGAAGGGCTAGTGGTTGGCAGAGGCCCACGGGCAGTGTTAGTGTTAGGGCTCATGTTAGGCCTAGAATTAATGGTAGTGGTAGGGGTTGGCCGAGGGCTAGGGGTAGGTTTCACGGGAGGACTCCGGTTAGTCCTAGGACTCCGAACAGGTGTAGGGCTGGTTTCGGGTGTGGCTAAGGGTGGGTACAGGGTGATTTCGTGGGTCACAGGTTAGTGTTCTAGCTAACGGTAGGGCAAGGTGTACTGGTCGGCGACGGGGAAGTGCTAGGCCTCGGACTAGAGTGAGCACTGGGCGTTGGTCTAGGACCCGAGCTAGGGTTAGTAAGATTGGTAGGCGTAGCGCTGGGGTAGGCATAGGGCAAGAGGTGGGTGTCGGGGTAAACCTAGGAGTAGGGCTACGGCCAGGAATTGGAGCTGTGGCTAGGGGTAGGAATGGGGGTGGGCCTATGTGTAGGGGTAGCTGTAGGGCTATGGGTAGGGTTAGGACTAGAGGTAGTGCTAGGCGTAGGCCTAGGGCGAGGGGGAGTGCTCTGGGTATTAGGGGAAGGTGTAGTGGTTGGCAGAGGCCTACGGGCATTGTTAGTGTTAGGGCTCATGTTAGGCCTAGGATTAGTGGTTGTGGTAGGGGTTGGACGAGGGCTAGGGGTAGGTGTAACGGGATGGCTCCGTTAGTCCTAGGACTTGAAACAGGTGTAGGGCTGGATTCGGGTGTGGCTTAGGGTGGGTCCAGCGTGATTCCATAGGACACGGGTTAGTGCTCTGGCTAATGGTAGGGCAAGGTGTACTGGTCGGGGACGGGCAAATGCTAGGCTTCGCACTAGAGTGAGCACTGGGCGTTGGTCTAGGGCCCGAGCTAGGGCTACTGTGAGCGGTAGGCGTAGCGCTGGGGTAGAGGTGGGTATAGGGCAAGAGGTGGGTGTCTGGGTAAAACTAGGAGTAGGCCTAGTGCCAGGAGTTGGAGCTGTGGCTAGGGGTAGGGATGGGGGTGGGCCTATGGGTAGGGGTAGCTGTAGGGCCACGGGTAGGGGTAGGACTAGAGGTAGTGCTAGGCGTATGGCCTAGGGCGAGGGGTAGTGCTCGGGGTAGGATTAGGGGAAAGGCTAGTGGTTAGCAGAGGCTCACGTGCAGTGTTAGTGTTAGGGCTCATGTTAGGCCTAGGATTAGTGGTAGTGGTAGGGGTTGGCCGAGGGCTAGTGGTAGGTGTCACGGGAGGACTCCGGTTAGTCCTAGGACTCGGAACAGTTGTAGGGCTGGTTTCGGGTGTGGCTAAGGGTGGGTCCAGGGTGATTTCGTGGGACACAGGTTAGTGTTCTGGCTAATGGTAGGGCAAGGTGTACTGGTCGGGGACGGGCAAATGCTAGGCTTCGGACTAGAGTGAGCACTGGGCGTTGGTCTAGGGCCCTAGCTAGGCTACTGTGAGCGGTAGGCGTAGCGCTGGGGTAGGCATAGGGCAAGAGGTGGGTGTCGGGGTAAACCTAGGAGTAAGCCTAGGGCCAGGAGTTGGAGCTGTGGCTAGGGGTAGGGATGGGGGTGGGCCTATGGTTAGAAGTAGCTGTAGGGCAAGGGGTAGGGGTAGGACTAGAGGTAGTGCTAGGCGTAGGCCTAGGGCTAGGGGGAGTGCTCGGGGTAGGGTTAGGTAAGTGCTACTGGTTGGCAGAGGCCCACGGGCAGTGTTAGTGTTAGTGCTCATGTTAGGCCTAGGATTAGTGGTAGTGGTAGGGGTTTGCCGAGGGCTAAAGGTAGGTGTCACGGGAAAACTCCGGTTAGTCCTAGGACTCGGAACAGGTGTAGGGCTGGATTCGGGTGTAGCTAAGGGTGGGTCCATGGTGATTTCGTGAAACACAGGTTAGTGTTCTGGCTAACGGTAGGGCAAGGTGTACTGGTCGGCGACGAGCAAGTGGTAGGCCTCGGACTAGAATGAGCACTGGTCGTTGGTCTAGGGCCTGAGCTAGGGCTAGTGGGAACGGTAGGCGTAGCGCTGGGGTAGGCATAGGGCAAGAGGTGGGTGTCGGGGTAATCCTAGGATAGGCCTAGGGCCAGGAGTTGGAGCAGTGGCTAGGAATAGGGATGGGGGTGGGCCTATGGGTAGGGGTAGCTGTAGGGCCAGGGGTAGGGGTAGGACTAGAGGTAGTGCTAGGCGTAGGCCTAGGGCGAGGGGGAGTGCTCTGGGTAGGGTTAGGTGAAGGAGTAGTGGTTGGCAGAGGCCTACGGGCAGTGTTAGTGTTAGGGCTCATTTTAGGCCTAGGATTAGTGGTAGTGGTAGGGGTTGGCCGAGGGCTAGGGGTAGGTGTAACGTGATGGCTCCGTTTAGTCCTAGGACTTGTAACAGGTGTAGGGCTGGAATCGGGTGTGGCTTAGGGTGGGTCCACGGTGATTCCGTAGGACACGGGTTAGTGCTCTGGCTAACGGTAGGGCAAGGTGTACTGGTCGGGGACGGGCAAATGCTAGGCTTCGGACTAGAGTGAGCACTGGGCGTTGGTGTAGGGCCCGAGCTAGGGCTAGTGGGAGCGGTAGGCGTAGCGCTGGGATAGGTATAGGGCAAGAGGTTGGTGTCGGGGTAAACCTAGGAGTAGGCCTAGGGCCAGGAGTTGGAGCTGTGGCTAGGGGTAGGGATGGGGGTGGGCCTTTGGTTAGGGGTAGCTGTAGGGGCAGGGGTAGGGGTAGGACTAGAGGTAGTGCTAGGCGTAGGCCTAGGGCAAGGGGGAGTGCTCGGGGTAAGGTTAGGTGAAGGGCTAGTGTTTGGCAGAGGCCCACGGGCATTGTTAGTGTTAGGGCTCATGTTAGGCCTAGGATTAGTGGTAGTGGTAGGGGTTGGCCGAGGGCTAGGGGTAGGTGTCACGAGAGGGCTTCGTTTAGTCCTAGGACTCGGAACAGGTGTAGGGCTGGATTCGGGTGTGGCTAAGGGTGGGTCCTGGGTGATTCCGAAGGACACGGGTTAGTGCTCTTGATAACGGTAGGGCAAGGTGTACTGGTCGGGGACGGGCAAATGCTAGGCTTCGCACTAGAGTGAGCACTGGGCGTTGGTCTAGGGCCCGAGCTAGGGCTACTGTGAGCGGTAGGCGTAGCGCTGGGGTAGGCATAGGGCAAGAGGTGGGTGTCTGGGTAAACCTAGGAGTAGGCCTACGGCCAGGAGTTGGAGCTGTGGCTAGGGGTAGGGATGGGGGTGGGCCTATGGGTAGGGGTAGCTGTAGGGCCACGGATAGGGGTAGGACTAGAGGTAGTGCTAGGCGTTGGCCTAGGGCGAGGGGTAGTGCTCGGGTAGGATTAGGGGAAAGGCTAGTGGTTGGCAGAGGCTCACGGGCAGTGTTAGTGTTAGGGCTCATTTTAGGCCTAGGATTAGTGGTAGTGGTAGGTGTTGGCCGAGGGCTAGGTGTAGGTGTCACGGGAGGGCTCCGTTTAGTCCTAGGACTCAGAACAGGTGTAGGACTGGATTCGGGTGTGGCTAAGGGTGGGTCCAGGGTGATTCCGAAGGACACGGGTTTGTGCTCTGGCTAACGGTAGGGCAAGGTGTACTGGTCGGGGACGGGCAAATGCTAGGCTTCCGACTAAAGTGAGCACTGGGCATTGGTCTAGGGCCCAAGCTAGGGCTAGTGGGAGCGGTAGGCGTTGCGCTGGGGTAGGCATAGGACAAGAGGTGGGTGACGGGGTAAACCTAGGAGTAGGCCTAGGGCCAGGATTTGGAGCTGTGGCTAGGGGTAGGGATTGGGGTGGGCCTATGGTTAGGGGTAGCTGTAGGGCCAGGGGTAGGGGTAAGACTAGAGGTAGTGCTAGGCGTAAGCCTAGGGCGAGGGGCAGTGCTCGGGGTAAGGTTAGATGAAGGACTAGTTGTTGGCAGAGGCCTACGGGCAGTGTTAGTGTTAGGGCTCATGTTAGGCCTAGGATTAGTGGTAGTGGTAGGGGTTGGCCGAGGGCTAGTGGTAGGTGTCACGGCAGGACTCCGGTTAGTCCTAGGACTCGGAACAGGTGTAGGGCTGGTTTCGGGTGTGGCTAAGCGTGGGTCCAGGGTGATTTCGTGGGACACAGGTTAGTGTTCTGGCTAATGGTAGGGCAAGGTGTACTGCTCGGGGATGGGCAAATGCTAGGCTTCGGACTAGAGTGAGCACTGGGCGTTGGTCTAGGGCCCGAGCTAGGGCTACTGGGAGCGGTAGGCGTAGCGCTGGGGTAGGCATAGGGCAAGAGGTGGGTGTCGGGGTAAACCTAGGAGTAGGCCTAGGGCCAGGAGTTGGAGCTGTGGCTAGGGGAAGGGATGGGGGTAAGCCTATGGTTAGGGGTAGCTGTAGGGCCAGGGGTAGGGGTAGGACTAGAGGTAGTGCTAGGCGTAGGCCTTGGGCGATGGGGAGTGCTCGGGGTAGGGTTAGCTGAAGGGCTAGTGGTTGGCAGAGGCCCACGGGCATTGTTAGTGTTAGGGCTCATGTTAGGCCTAGGATTAGTGGTAGTGGTAGGGGTTGGGTGAGGGCTAGGGGTAGGTGTCAGGAGAGGGCTCCGTTTAGTTTTAGGACTCGGAACAGGTGTAGGGCTGGATTCGGGTGTGGCTTAGGTTGGGTCCAGGGTGATTCCGTGGGACACGGGTTAGTGCTCTGGCTAATGGTAGGGCAAGGTGTACTGGTCGGGGACGGGCAAATGCTTGGCTTCGGACTAGAGTGAGCACTGGGCGTTGGTCTAGGGCCCGAGCTAGGGCTAGTGGGAGAGGTAGGCGTAGCGCTGGGGTAGGCATAGGGCAAGAGGCGGGTGTCGGGGTAAACCTAGGAGTAGGCCTAGGGCCAGGAGTTGGAGCTGTGGCAAGGGGTAGGGATGGGGGTTGGCCTATGTGTAGGGGTAGCTGTAGGGCCAGGGGTAGGGGTAGGACTAGAGGTAGTGCTAGGCGTAGGCCTAGGGCGAGGGGGAGTGCTCGGGGTAGGGCTAGGTGAAGGTGTAGTGGTTGGCAGAGGCCTGCGGGCAGTGTTAGTGTTAGGGCTCATGTTAGGCCTAGGATTAGTGGTAGTGGTAGGGGTTGGCCGAGGGCTAGGGGTAGGTGTCACGAGAGGGCTCCGTTTAGTTTTAGGACTCAGAACAGGTGTAGGGCTAGATTCGGGTGTGGCTAAGGGTGGGTCCAGGGTGATTCCGAAGGACACAAGTTAGTGCTCTGGCTAACGGTAGGGCAAGGTGTACTGGTAGGCGACGGGCAAGTGCTAGGCCTCAACTAGAGTGAGCACTGGGCGTTGGTCTAGGGCCCGAGCTAGGGCTACTGTGAGCGGTAGGCGTAGCGCTGGGGTAGGCATAGAGCAAGAGGTGGGTGTCGGGGTAAACCTAGGAGTAGGCCTAGGGCCAGGAGTTGGAGCTGTGGCTAGGGGTAGGGATGGGGGTGGGCCTATGGTTAGGGGTAGCTGTAGGGCCAGGGGTAGGGGTAGGACTAGAGGTAGTGCTAGGCGTAGGCCTGGGGCAAGGGGTAGTGCTCGGGGTAGGATTAGGTGAAGGGCTAGTGGTTGGTAGAGGCCCACTTGCAGTGTTAGTGTTAGGGCTCATGTTAGGTCTAGAATTAGTGGTAGTGGTAGGGGTTGGCCGAGGGCTAGGTGTAGGTGTCACGGGAGGGCTACGTTTAGTCCTAGGATTCGGAACAGGTGTAGGGCTGGATTCGGGTGTGGCTAAGGGTGGGTCCAGGGTGATTCTGTAGGACACGGGTTAGTGCTCTGGCTAACGGTAGGGAAAGGTGTACTGGTCGGGGACAGGCAAATGCTTGGCTTCGGACTAGAGTAAGCACTGGGCGTTGGTCTAGGCCCGAGCTAGGGCTACTTTGAGCGGTAGGCGTAGCGCTGGGGTAGGCATAGGGCAAGAGGTGGGAGTCGGGGTAAACCTAGGAGTAGGCCTAGGGCCAGGAGTTGTAGCTGTGGCTAGGGGTAGGGATGGGGGTGGGCCTATGGTTAGGGGTACCTGTAGGGCCAGGGGTAGGGGTAGGACTAGAGGTAGTGCTAGGCGTAGGCCTAGGGCTAGGGGGAGTGCTCGGGGTAGGGTTAGGTGAAGTGCTAGTGGTTGGCAGAGGCCCACGGGCAGTGTTAGTGTTAGGGCTCATGTTAGGCCTAGGATTAGTGGTAGTGGTAGGGGTTTGCCGAGGGCTAAAGGTAGGTGTCACGGGAAAACTCCGGTTAGTCCTAGGACTCGGAACAGGTGTAGAGCTGGATTCGGGTGTGGGTAAGGGTGGGTCCAGGGTGATTCCGTGGGACACGGGTTAGTGCTCTGGCTAACGGTAGGGCAAGGTGTACTGGTCGGGTCGGGCAAATGCTTGGCTTCGGACTAGAGTGAGCACTGGGCGTTGGTCTAGGGCCCGAGCTAGGGCTAGTGGGAGCGGTAGACGTAGCGCTGGGGTAGGCATAGGGCAAGAGGCGGGTGTCGGGGTAAACCTAGGAGTAGGCCTAGGGCCAGGAGTTGGAGCTGTGGCTAGGGGTAGGAATGGGGGTGGGCCTATGTGTAGGGGTAGCTGTAGGGCCACGGGTAGGTGTAGGACTAGAGGTAGTGCTAGGCGTAGGCCTAGGGCGAGGGGGAGTGCTCGGGGTAGGGCTAGGTGAAGGTGTAGTGGTTGGCAGAGGCCTACGGGCAGTGTTAGTGTTAGGGCTCATGTTAGGCCTAGGATTAGTGGTAGTGGTAGGGGTTGGCCGAGGGCTAGGGGTAGGTGTCAGGAGAGGGCTCCGTTTAGTTTTAGGACTCGGAACAGGTGTAGGGCTGGATTCGGGTGTGGCTTAGGTTGGGTCCAGGGTGATTCCGTGGGACACGGGTTAGTGCTCTGGCTAACGGTAGGGCAAGGTGTACTGGTCGGGGACGGGCAAATGCTTGGCTTCGGACTAGAGTGAGCACTGGGCGTTGGTCTAGGGCCCGAGCTAGGGCTAGTGGGAGCGGTAGGCGTAGCGCTGGGGTAGGCATAGGGCAAGAGGCGGGTGTCGGGGTAAACCTAGGAGTAGGCCTAGGGCCAGGAGTTGGAGCTGTGGCAAGGGGTAGGGATGGGGGTTGGCCTATGTGTAGGGGTAGCTGTAGGGCCAGGGGTAGGGGTAGGACTAGAGGTAGTGCTAGGCGTAGGCCTCGGGCGAGGGGGAGTGCTCGGGGTAGGGCTAGGTGAAGGTGTAATGGTTGGCAGAGGCCTGCGGGCAGTGTTAGTGTTAGGGCTCATGTTAGGCCTAGGATTAGTGGTAGTGGTAGGGGTTGGCCGAGGGCTAGGGGTAGGTGTCACGAGAGGGCTCCGTTTAGTTTTAGGACTCAGAACAGGTGTAGGGCTAGATTCGGGTGTGGCTAAGGGTGGGTTCAGGGTGATTCCGAAGGACACGGGTTAGTGCTCTGGCTAACGGTAGGGCAAGGTGTACTGGTCGGCGACGGGCAAGTGCTAGGGCTCAACTAGAGTGAGCACTGGGCGTTGGTCTAGGGCCCGAGCTAGGGCTACTGTGAGCGGTAGGCGTAGCGCTGGGGTAGGCATAGAGCAAGAGGTGGGTGTCGGGGTAAACCTAGGAGTAGGCCTAGGGCCAGGAGTTGGAGCTGTGGCTAGGGGTAGGGATGGGGGTGGGCCTATGGTTAGGGGTAGCTGTAGGGCCAGGGGTAGGGGTAGGACTAGAGGTAGTGCTAGGCGTAGGCCTGGGGCAAGGGGTAGTGCTCGGGGTAGGATTAGGTGAAGGGCTAGTGGTTGGTAGAGGCACACGGGCAGTGTTAGTGTTAGGGCTCATGTTAGTTCTAGAATTAGTGGTAGTGGTAGGGGTTGGCCGAGGGCTAGGTGTAGGTGTCACGGGAGGGCTACGTTTAGTCCTAGGATTCGGAACAGGTGTAGGGCTGGATTCGGGTGTGGCTAAGGGTGCTTCCAGGGTGATTCTGTAGGACACGGGTTAGTGCTCTGGCTAACAGTAGGGAAAGGTGTACTGGTCGGGGACAGGCAAATGCTTGGCTTCGGACTAGAGTGAGCACTGGGCGTTGGTCTAGGCCGAGCTAGGGCTACTTTGAGCGGTAGGCGTAGCGCTGGGGTAGGCATAGGGCAAGAGGTGGGTGTCGGGGTAAACCTAGGAGTAGGCCTAGGGCCAGGAGTTGTAGCTGTGGCTAGGGGTAGGGATGGGGGTGGGCCTATGGTTAGGGGTACCTGTAGGGCCAGGGGTAGGGGTAGGACTAGAGGTAGTGCTAGGCGTAGGCCTAGGGCTAGGGGGAGTGCTCGCGGTAGGGTTAGGTGAAGTGCTAGTGGTTGGCAGAGGCCCACGGGCAGTGTTAGTGTTAGGGCTCATGTTAGGCCTAGGATTAGTGGTAGTGGTAGGGGTTTGCCGAGGGCTAAAGGTAGGTGTCACGGGAAAACTCCGGTTAGTCCTAGGACTCGGAACAGGTGTAGAGCTGGATTCGGGTGTGGGTAAGGGTGGGTCCAGGGTGATTCCGTGGGACACGGGTTAGTGCTCTGGCTAACGGTAGGGCAAGGTGTACTGGTCGGGTCGGGCAAATGCTTGGCTTCGGACTAGAGTGAGCACTGGGCGTTGGTCTAGGGCTTGAGCTAGGGCTAGTGGGAGCGGTAGGCGTAGCGCTGGGGTAGGCATAGGGCAAGAGGCGGGTGTCGGGGTAAACCTAGGAGTAGGCCTAGGGCCAGGAGTTGGAGCTGTGGCAAGGGGTAGGGATGGGGGTTGGCCTATGTGTAGGGGTAGCTGTAGGGCCAGGGGTAGGGATAGGGCTAGAGGTAGTGCTAGGCGTAGGCCTAGGGCGAGGGGGAGTGCTCGGGGTAGGGCTAGGTGAAGGTGTAGTGGTTGGCAGAGGCCTGCGGGCAGTGTTAGTGTTAGGGCTCATGTTAGGCCTAGGATTAGTGGTAGTGGTAGGGGTTGGCCGAGGGCTAGGGGTAGGTGTCACGAGAGGGCTCCGTTTAGTTTTAGGACTCAGAACAGGTGTAGGGCTAGATT
The DNA here is from genome assembly GCF_964194185.1 of Rhinolophus hipposideros. NCBI lineage: Eukaryota > Metazoa > Chordata > Mammalia > Chiroptera > Rhinolophidae > Rhinolophus > Rhinolophus hipposideros. The sequence continues at coordinate 1,472,598 of NW_027669272.1, read as the reverse complement.
CGGGTGTGGCTAAGGGTGGGTCCAGGGTGATACCGAAGGACACGGGTTAGTGCTCTGGCTAACGGTAGGGCAAGGTGTACTGGTCGGCGACGGGCAATTGCTAGGCCTCAACTAGAGTGAGCACTGGGCGTTGGTCTAGGGCCCGAGCTAGGGCTACTGTGAGCGGTAGGCGTAGCGCTGGGGTAGGCATAGAGCAAGAGGTGGGTGTTGGGGTAAACCTAGGAGTAGGCCTAGGGCCAGGAGTTGGAGCTGTGGCTAGGGGTAGGGATGGGGGTGGGCCTATGGTTAGGGGTAGCTGTAGGGCCAGGGGTAGGGGTAGGACTAGAGGTAGTGCTAGGCGTAGGCCTGGGGCAAGGGGTAGTGCTCGGGGTAGGATTAGGTGAAGGGCTAGTGGTTGGTAGAGGCCCACGGGCAGTGTTAGTGTTAGGGCTCATGTTAGGTCTAGAATTAGTGGTAGTGGTAGGGGTTGGCCGAGGGCTAGGTGTAGGTGTCACGGGAGGGCTACGTTTAGTCCTAGGATTCGGAACAGGTGTAGGGCTGGATTCGGGTGTGGCTAAGGGTGCTTCCAGGGTGATTCTGTAGGACACGGGTTAGTGCTCTGGCTAACGGTAGGGAAAGGTGTACTGGTCGGGGACAGGCAAATGCTTGGCTTCGGACTAGAGTGAGCACTGGGCGTTGGTCTAGGCCGAGCTAGGGCTACTTTGAGCGGTAGGCGTAGCGCTGGGGTAGGCATAGGGCAAGAGGTGGGTGTCGGGGTAAACCTAGGAGTAGGCCTAGGGCCAGGAGTTGTAGCTGTGGCTAGGGGTAGGGATGGGGGTGGGCCTATGGTTAGGGGTACCTGTAGGGCCAGGGGTAGGGGTAGGACTAGAGGTAGTGCTAGGCGTAGGCCTAGGGCTAGGGGGAGTGCTCGCGGTAGGGTTAGGTGAAGTGCTAGTGGTTGGCAGAGGCCCACGGGCAGTGTTAGTGTTAGGGCTCATGTTAGGCCTAGGATTAGTGGTAGTGGTAGGGGTTTGCCGAGGGCTAAAGGTAGGTGTCACGGGAAAACTCCGGTTAGTCCTAGGACTCGGAACAGGTGTAGAGCTGGATTCGGGTGTGGGTAAGGGTGGGTCCAGGGTGATTCCGTGGGACACGGGTTAGTGCTCTGGCTAACGGTAGGGCAAGGTGTACTGGTCGGGTCGGGCAAATGCTTGGCTTCGGACTAGAGTGAGCACTGGGCGTTGGTCTAGGGCCCGAGCTAGGGCTAGTGGGAGCGGTAGACGTAGCGCTGGTGTAGGCATAGGGCAAGAGGCGGGTGTCGGGGTAAACCTAGGAGTAGGCCTTGGGCCAGGAGTTGGAGCTGTGGCTAGGGGTAGGAATGGGGGTGGGCCTATGTGTAGGGGTAGCTGTAGGGCCACGGGTAGGGGTAGGACTAGAGGTAGTGCTAGGCGTAGGCCTAGGGCGAGGGGGAGTGCTCGGGGTAGGGCTAGGTGAAGGTGTAGTGGTTGGCAGAGGCCTACGGGCAGTGTTAGTGTTAGGGCTCATGTTAGGCCTAGGATTAGTGGTAGTGGTAGGGGTTGGCCGAGGGCTAGGGGTAGGTGTCAGGAGAGGGCTCCGTTTAGTTTTAGGACTCGGAACAGGTGTAGGGCTTGATTCGGGTGTGGCTAAGGGTGGGTCCAGGGTGATTCCGAAGGACACGGGTTAGTGCTCTGGCTAACGGTAGGGCAAGGTGTACTGGTCGGCGACGGGCAAGTGCTAGGCCTCAACTAGAGTGAGCACGGGGCGTTGGTCTAGGGCCCGAGCTAGGGCTACTGTGAGCGGTAGGCGTAGCGCTGGGGTAGGCATAGAGCAAGAGGTGGGTGTCGGGGTAAACCTAGGAGTAGGCCTAGGGCCAGGAGTTGGAGCTGTGGCTAGGGGTAGGGATGGGGGTGGGCCTATGGTTAGGGGTAGCTGTAGGGCCAGGGGTAGGGGTAGGACTAGAGGTAGTGCTAGGCGTAGGCCTGGGGCGAGGGGTAGTGCTCGGGGTAGGATTAGGTGAAGGGCTAGTGGTTGGTAGAGGCCCAAAGGCAGTGTTAGTGTTAGGGCTCATGTTAGGTCTAGAATTAGTGGTAGTGGTACGGGTTGGCCGAGGGCTAGTTGTAGGTGTCACGGGAGGGCTACGTTTAGTCCTAGGATTCGGAACAGGTGTAGGGCTGGATTCGGGTGTGACTAAGGGTGGGTCCAGGGTGATTCCGTAGGACACGGGTTAGTTCTCTGGCTAACGGTAGGGCAAGGTGTACTGGTCGGCGACGGGCAAGTGCTAGGCCTCGGACTAGAGTGAGCACTGGGCGTTGGTCTAGGTCCCGAGCTAGGGCTAGTGGGAGCGGTAGGCGTAGCGCTGGGGTAGGCATAGGGCAAGAGGTGGGTGTCGGGGTAAACCTAGGAGTAGGCCTAGGGCCAGGAGTTGGAGCTGTGGCTAGGGGTAGGGATGGCCCTGGGCCTATGGTTAGGGGTAGCTGTAGGGCCACGGGTAGGGGTAGAACTAGAGGTAGTGCTGGGCGTAGGCCTAGGGCGAGCGGTAGTGCTCGGGGTAGGATTAGGTGAAGGGCTAGTGGTTGGCAGAGGCCGATGGGCAGTGTTAGTGTTAGGGCTCATGTTAGGTCTAGGATTAGTGGTAGTGGTAGTGGTTGGCCGAGGGCTAGTGGTAGTTGTCACGGGAGGACTCCGGTTAGTCCTAACACTCGGAACAGTTGTAGGGCTGGTTTCGCGTGTGGCTAAGGGTTGGTCCAGGGTGATTTCGTGGGACACAGCTTAGTGTTCTGGCTAACGGTAGGGCAAGGTGTACTGGTCGGGACGGGCAAATGCTAGGCTTAGGACTAGAGTGAGCAATGGGCGTTGGTCTAGGGACGTCTAGGGCTAGTGGGAGCGGTAGGTGTAGCGCTGGGGTAGGGATAGGGCAAGAAATGGCTGTCGGTGTAAACCTAGGAGTAGGCCTAGGGCCAGGAGTTGGAGCTGTGGCTAGGGGTAGGGATGGGGGTGGGCCTATGGTTAGGGGTAGCTGTAAGGCCAGGGGTAGGGGTAGGACTAGAGGTAGTGCTAGGCGTAGGCTTAGGGCGAGGGGGAGTGCTCGGGGTAGGGTTAGGTAAAATGCTAGTGGTTGGCAGAAACGCACGGGCAGTGTTAGTGTTAGGGATCATGTTAGGCCTAGGATTAGTGGTAGTGGTCGGGGTTGGCCGAGGGCTAGGGGTAGGTGTCACGGGAGGGCTCCGTTTAGTCCTAGGATTCGGAACAGTTGTAGGGCTGGATTCGGGTGTGGCTAAGGGTGGGTCAAGGGTGATTCCGTAGGACACGGGTTAGTGCTCTGGCTAACGGTAGGGCAAGGTGTACTGGTCGGCGACGGGCAAGTGCTGGGCCTCGGACTAGAGTGAGCACTGGGCGTTGGTCTAGGACCCGAGCTAGGGGAACTGGGAGCAGTAGGCGTAGCGCTGGGGTAGCCATAGGGCAAGAGGTGGGTGTCGGGGTAAACCTAGGAGTAGGCCTAGGGCCAGGATTTGGAGCAATGGCTAGGGGTAGGGATGGGGGTGGGCCTATGGTTAGGGGTAGCTGTAGGGCCAGGGGTAGGGGTAGTACTAGAGGTAGTGCTAGGCGTAGGCCTAGGGCGAGGGGAAGTGCTCGGGGTAGGGTTAGGTGAAGTGCTAGTGGTTGGCAGAGGCCCACGGGCAGTGTTAGTTTTAGGGCTCATGTTAGGCCTAGGATTAGTGGTAGTGGTAGGGGTTTGCCGAGGGCTAAGGGTAGGTGTCACGGGAAAACTACGGTTAGTCCTAGGACTCGAAACTGTTGTAGGGCTGGATTCGGGTGTGGCTAGCGGTGGGTCCAGGGTGATTTCGTGGGACACAGGTTAGTGTTCTGGCTAACGGTAGGGCAAGGTTTACTGGTCGGGGACGGGCAAATGCTAGCCTTCGGACTAGAGTGAGCACTGGGCGTTGGTCTAGGGCCGACTAGGGCTAGTGGGAGCGGTAGGTGTAACCCTGGGGTAGGCATAGGGCAAGAGGTGGGTGTCGGGGTATACCTAGGAGTAGGCCTAGGGCCAGGAGTTGGAGCTGTGGCTAGGGGTAGGAATGGGGGTGGGCCTATGTGTAGGGGTAGCTGTAGGGCCACGGGTAAGGGTAGGACTAGAGGTAGTGCTAGGCGTAGGCCTAGGGCGAGGGGTAGTGCTCGGGGTAGGATTAGGTGAAAGGCTAGTGGTTGGCAGAGGCCTACGGGCAGTGTTAGTGTTAGGGCTCATGTTAGGTCTAGGATTAGTGGTAGTGGTAGGGGTTGGCCGAGGGGTAGTGGTAGTTGTCACGAGAGGACTCCGGTTAGTCCTAGGACTCGGAACAGTTGTAAGGCTGGTTTCGCGTGTGCCTAAGGGTTGGTCCAGGGTGATTTCGTGGGACACAGGTTAGTGTTCTGGCTAACGGTAGGGCAAGGTGTACTGGTCGGGACGGGCAAATGCTAGGCTTCGGACTAGAGTGAGCACTGGGCGTTGGTCTAGGGCCGTCTAGGGCTAGTGGGAGCGGTAGGCGTAGCGCTGGGGTAGGCATAGGGCAAGAGGTGGCTGTCGGGGTAAACCTAGGAGTAGGCCTAGGGCCAGGAGTTGGAGCTGTGGCTAGGGGTAGGGATGGGGGTGGGCCTATGGTTAGGGGTAGCTGTAAGGCCAGGGGTAGGGGTAGGACTAGAGGTAGTGCTAGGCGTAGGCTTAGGGCGAGGGGGAGTGCTCGGGGTAGGGTTAGGTAAAGTGCTAGTGGTTGGCATAAACGCACGGGCAGTGTTAGTGTTAGGGATCATGTTAGGCCTAGGATTAGTGGTAGTGGTAGTGGTTTGCCGAGGGCTAAGGGTAGGTGTCACGGGAAAACTCCGGTTAGTCCTAGGACTCGGAACAGTTGTAGGGCTGGATTCGGGTGTGGCTAGGGGTGGGTCCAGGGTGATTTCGTGGGACACAGGTTAGTGTTCTGGCTAACGGTAGAGCAAGGTGTACTGGTCAGCGACGGGCAAGCGCTACGCCTCGGACTAGAATGAGCACAGAGCGTTGGTCTAAGGCCCAAGCTAGGGCTAGTGGGAGCGGTAGGCGTAGCGCTGGGGTAGGCATAGGGCAAGGGGTGTGTGTTGGGGTAAACCTAGGTGTAGGCCTAGGGCTAGGATTTGGAGCTGTGGCTAGGGGTAGGGATGGGGGTGGGCCTATGGGTAGGGGTAGCTGTAGGGCCAGGGGTAGAGGTAGGACTAGAGGTATTGCTAGACGTAGGCCTAGGGCGATGGGTAGTGCTCGGGGTAGGATTAGGTGAAGGGCTAGTGGTTGGCAGAGGCCCACGGGCAGTGTTAGTGTTAGGGCTCATGTTAGGCCTAGGATTAGTGGTAGTGGTAGGAGTTGGCCGAGGGCTAGGGGTAGGTTTCAAGGGAGGGCTCCGTTTAGTCCTAGGACTCGGAACAGGTGCAGGGCTTGATTCGGGTGTGGCTAAGGGTGGATCCAGGGTGATTCCGTAGGACACAGGTTAGTGCTCTGGCTAACGGTAGGGCAAGGTGTACTGGTCGGTGACGGGCAAGTGCTAGGCCTCGGACTAGAGTGAGCACTGGGCATCGGTCTAGGGCCCGAGCTACGGCTAGTGGGAGCGGTAGGCGTGGCGCTGTGGTAGGCATAGGGCAAGAGGTGGGTGTCGGGGTAAACCTAGGAGTAGGCCTAGGGCCAGGATTTGGAGCTGTGGCTAGGTGTAGGGATCGGGGTGGGCCTATGGTTAGGTGTAGCTGTAGGGCCAGTGGTAGGGGTAGGACTAGAGGTAGTGCTAGGCGTAGGCCTAGGGCGAGGGGGAGTGCTCGGGGTAGGGTTAGGTGAAGGGCTAGTGGTTGGCAGAAGCCCACGGGCAGTGTTAGGGTTAGGGCTCATGTTAGGCCTAGGATTAGTGGTAGTGGTAGGGGTTGGCCGAGGGTTAGGGGTAGTTGTCACGGGAGGGCTCCGGTTAGTCCTAGGACTCGGAACAGGTGTAGGGCTGGTTTCGGGTGTGGCTAAGCGTGGGTCCAGGGTGATTTCGTGGGACACAGGTAAGTGTTCTGGCTAACGGTAGGGCAAGGTGTACTGGTCGGCGACGGGCAAGTGCTACGCCTCGGACTAGAATGAGCACTGGGCGTTGGTCTAGGGCCCGAGCTAGGGCTAGTGGGAGCTGTAGGCATAGCGCTGGGGTAGGCATAGGGCAAGAGGTGGGTGTCGGGCTAAACCTAGGAGTAGGCCTAGGGCCAGGAGTTGGAGCTGTGGCTAGGGGTAGGGATGGGGGTGGGCCTATGGGTAGGGGTAGCTGTAGGGCCAGGGTAGGGGTAGGATTGGAGGTAGTGCTAGGCGTAGGCCTAGGGCGAGGGGGGGTGCTCTGGGTAGGGTTAGGTGAAGGGCTAGTGGTTGGCAGAGGCCTACGGGCAGTGTTAGTGTTAGGGCTCATGTTAGGCCTAGGATTAGTGGTACTGGTAGGGGTTGGTCGAGGGCTAGGTGTAGGTGTCACGGGAGGGCTCCGTTTAGTCCTAGGACTCGGAACAGCTGTAGGGCTGGATTCGGGTGTGGCTAAGGGTGGGTCCAGGGTGATTCCGTAGGACACGGGTTAGTGCTCTGGCTAACGGTAGGGCAAGGTGTACTGGTCGGCGACGGGCAAGTGCTAGGCCTCGGACTAGAGTGAGCACTTTGCGTTGGTCTAGGTCCCGAGCTAGGGCTAGTGGGAGCGGTAGGCGTAGCGCTGGGGTAGGCATAGGGCAAGAGGTGGGTGTCGGGGTTAACCGAGGAGTAGGCCTAGGGCCAGGAGTTGGAGCTGTGGCTAGGGTTAGGGATGGGGGTGGGCTTATGGGTACGGATAGCTGTAGGGCCAGGGGTAGGGGTATGACAAGAGGTAGTGCTAGGCATAAGCATAGGGCGAGGGGGAGTGCTCGGGGTAAGGTTAGGTGAACGACTAGTGGTTGGCAGAGGCCCACGGGCAGTGTTACTGTTAGGGCTCATGTTAGGCCTAGGATTAGTGGTAGTGGTAGGGGTTGAACGAGGGCTAGTGGTAGGTGTCACGGGAGGACTCTGGTTAGTCCTAGGACTCGGAACAGGTGTAGGGCTGGTTTCAGGTGTGGCTAAGGTTGGGTCCAGTGTGATTTCTTGGGACACAGGTTAGTGTTATGGCTCACGGTAGGGCAAGGTGTACTGGTCGGGGATGGGCAAATGCTAGGCTTCGGACTAGAGTGAGCACTGGGCGTTGGTCTAGGGCCTGATCTAGGGCTAGTGGGAGGGGTAGGCGTAGCGCTGGGGTAGGCATAGGGCAAGAGGTGGGTGTCGGGGTAAACCTAGGAGTAGGCCTAGGGCCAGGAGTTGGAGCTGTGGCTAGGGATAGGGATGGGGGTGGGCCTATGGTTAGGGGTAGCTGTAGGGCCAGGGGTAGGGGTAGGACAGAGGTAGTGCTAGGCGTAGGCCTAGGGCGAGGGGGAGTGCTCGGGGTAGGGTTAGGTGAAGTGCTAGTGGTTGGCAGAGGCTTACGGGCATTGTTAGTGTTAGGGCTCATGTTAGGCCTAGGATTAGTGGTAGTGGTAGGGGTTGGCTGAGGGTTAGGGGTATGTGTCACGGGAGGACTCCGGTTAGTCCTAGGACTCGGAACAGGTGTAGGGCTGGTTTCGGGTGTGGCTAAGGGTGGGAACAGTGTGATTTCGTGGGACACAGGTTAGTGTTCTGGCTAACGGTAGGGCAAGGTGTACTTGTCGGCGATGGGCAAGTGCTAGGCCTCGGACTAGAGTGAGCACTGGGCGTTGGTCTAGGGCCCGAGCTAGGGCTAGTGGGAGGGGTAGGCGTAGCGCTGGGGTAGGCATAAGGCAAGAGGTGGGTGTCGGGCTAAACCTAGGAGTAGGCCTAGGGCCAGGAGTTGGAGCTGTGGCTAGGGGTAGTGATGGGGGTGGGCCTATGGGTAGGGGTAGCTGTAGGGCCAGGGGTAGGGGTAGGATTGGAGGTAGTGCTAGGCGTAGGCCTAGGGCGAGGGGCGGTGCTCTGGGTAGGGTTAGGTGAAGGGCTAGTGGTTGGCAAAGGCCTACGGGCAGTGTTATTGTTAGTGCTCATGTTATGCCTAGGATTAGTGGTACTGGTAGGGGTTGGCCGATGGTTAGTGGTAGGTGTCACGGGAGGACTTCGGTTAGACCTAGGACTCGGAACAGGTGTAGGGCTGGTTTCGGGTGTGGCTAAGGATGGGTCCAGGGTGATTTCGTGGGACACAGGTTAGTGTTCTGGCTAACGGTAGGGCAAGGTGTACTGGTCGGCGATGGGCAAGTGCTACGCCTCGGACTAGAATGAGCACTGGGCGTTGGTCTAGGGCCCGAGCTAGGGCTAGTGGGAGCGGTAGGCGTAGCGCTGGGGTAGGCACAGGGCAAGAGGTGGGTGTCGGGGTAAACCCAGGAGTAGGCCTAGGGCCAGGAGTTGGAGCTGTGGTTAGGGGTAGGGATGAGGGTGGGCTTATGGTTAGGGGTAGCTGTAGGGCCAGGGGTAGGGGTAGGACTGGAGGTAGTGCTAGACGTAGGCCTGGGGAAAGGGTGAGTGCTCGGGGTAGGGTTAGGTGAAGTGCTAGTGGTTGGCAGAGGCCCACGGGCATTGTTAGTGTTAGGGCTCATGTTACGCCTAGGATTAGTGGTAGTGGTAGGGGTTGGCCGAGGGCTAGGGGTAGGTGTCACGGGAGGGCTCCGTTTAGTCCTAGGACTCGGAACAGGTGTAGGGCTGGTTTCGGGTGTGGCTAAGGGTGGGTCCAGGGTGATTTCGTGGGACACAGGTTAGTGTTCTGGCTAACGGTAGGGCAAGGTGTACTGGTCGGCGATGGGCAAGTGCTACGCCTCGGAATAGAATGAGCACTGGGCGTTGGTCTAGGGCCCGAGCTAGGGCCTGTGGGAGCGGTAGGCGTAGCGCTGGGGTAGGCATAGTGCAAGAGGTGGGTGTCGGGGTAAACGTAGGAGTAGGTCTAGGGACAGGAGTTTGAGATGTGGCTAGGGGTAGGGATGGCGGTGGGCCTATGGTTAGGGGTAGCTGTAGGGCCAGGGGTAGGGGTAGGACTAGAGGTAGTGCTAGGCGTAGGCCTAGGGCTAGGGGGTGTGCTCGGGGTAGGGTTAGGTGAAGGGCTAGTCGTTGGCAGAGGCCCACGGGCAGTGTTAGGGTTAGGGCTCATGTTAGGCCTAGGATTAGTGGTAGTGGTAGGGTTTGGCCGAGGGCTATGGGTAGGTGTCACGGGAGGGCTCCGTTTAGTCCTAGGACTCGGAACAGGTGTAGGGCTGGATTCGGGTGTGGTTAAGGGTGGGTCCAGGCTGATTCCGTAGGACACGGGTTAGTGCTCTGGCTAACGGTAGGGCAAGGTGTACTTGTCGGTGACGGGCAAGTGCTAGGCCTCGGACTAGAGTGAGCACTGGGTGTTGGTCTAGGGCCCGAGCTGGGGCTACTGGGAGCGGTAGGCGTAGCGCTGGGTTACGCATAGGGCAAGAGGTGGGTGTAGGGGTAAACCTAGGAGTAGGCCTAGGGGCAGGAGTTGGAACTGTGGCTAGGGGTAGTAATGGGGGTGGGCCTATGGTTAGGGGTAGCTGTAGGGCCAGGGGTAAAGGTAGGACTAGAGGTAGTGCTAGGCGTAGGCCTAGGGCGAGGGTGAGTGCTCAGGGTAGGGTTAGGTGAAGTGCTAGTGGTTGGCAGAGGCCCACGGGCATTGTTAGTGTTAGGGCTCCTGTTAGGCCTAGGATAAGAGGTAGTGGTAGGGTTTGGCCGAGGGCTAGGGGTAGGTGTCACGGGAGGGCTACGTATAGTCTTAGGACTCGGAACAGGTGTAGGGCTGGATTCGGGTGTGGCTAAGGGTGGGACCAGGGTGATTCCGTAAACACGGGTTAGTGCTCTGGCTGACAATAGGGCAAGGTGTACTGGTCGGCGACGGGCAAGTGCTAGGCCTCGGAAAAGAGTGAGCACTGGGCATTGGTCTAGGGCTTGAGCTAGGGCTACTGAGAGTGGTAGGTGTAGTGCTGGGGTAGGCATAGGGCAAGAGTTGGGTGTCGGGGTAAACCTAGGAGTAGTCCTAAAGCCAGAAGTTGGAGCTGTGGCTAGGGGTAGTGATGTGTGTGGGCCTATGGTTAGGGGCAGCTGTAGGGCCAGGGGTAGGGTTAGGACTAGAGGTAGTGCTAGGCGTAGGCCTAGGGCGAGGGGAAGTGCTCGGGGTAGGGTTAGGTGAAGTGCTAGTGGTTGGCAGAGGCCCACGGGCAGTGTTAGTGTTAGGGCTCATGTTAGGCCTAGGATTAGTGGTAGTGGTAGGGGTTGGCCGAGGGCTATGGGTAGGTGTCACGGGAGGACTCCGTTTAGTCCTAGGACTCAGAACAGGTGTAGGGCTCGATTCGGGTGTGGCTAAGGGTGGGTCCAGGGTGATTCCGTAGGACACGGGTTAGTGCTCTGGCTAACGGTAGGGCAAAGTGTACTTGTCGGCGACAGTCAAGTGCTAGGCCTCGGACTAGAGTGAGCACTGGGCGTTGGTCTAGAGCCCGAGCTAGGGCTAGTGGGAGCGGTAGGCCTAGCGCTGTGGTAGGCATAGGGCAAGAGGTGGGTTTCGGGGTAAACCTAGGAGTAGGCCTAGGGCGAGGAGTTGGAGCTGTGTCTAGGGGTAGTGATGGGGGTGGGCCTATGGTTAGGTGTAGCTGTAGGACCATGGGTAGGGTTAGGACTAGAGGTAGTGCTAGGCGTAGGCCTAGGGTGAGGGGGAGTGCTCGGGGTAGGGTTAGGTGAAGGGCTAGTGGTTGGCAGAGGCCCACGGGCAGTGTTAGTGTTAGGGCTCATGTTAGGCCTAGGATTAGTGGTAGTGGTAGGGGTTGGCTGAAGGTTAGGGGTATGTGTCACGGGAAGACTCCGGTTAATCCTAGGACTCGGAACAGGTGTAGGGCTGGTTTCGGGTGTGGTTAAGGGTGGGTACAGAGTGATTTCGTGGGACACAGGTCAGTGTTCTGGCTAACGGTAGAGCAAGGTGTACTGGTCGGTGACGGGCAAGTGCTAGGCCTCGGACTAGATTGAGCACTGGGCGTTGGTCTAGGGCCTGAGCTAGGGCTAGTGGGAGCGGTAGGTGTAGCGCTACGGTAGGCATAGGGCAAGTGTGGGTGTCGGGGTAAACATAGGAGTAGGCCTAGGGGCAGGAGTTGGAGCTGTGGCATGGGGTAGGGATGTGGGTGGGCCTATGGTTAGTTGTAGCTGTAGGGCCAGGGGTAGGGGAAGGAGTAGAGGTAGTGCTAGGCGTAGGCCTAGGGCGAGGGGGAGTGCTTGGGGTAGGGTTAGGTGAAGAGCTAGTGGTTGGCAGAGGCCCACGGGCAGTGTTAGTGTTAGGGCTCATGTTAGGCCTAGGATTAGTGGTAGTGGTGGGGGTTGGCCGAGGGCTAGGGGTAGGTGTTAAAGGAGGGCTCCGTTTAGTCCTAGGACTCGGAACAGGTATAGGGCTGGATTCGGGTGTGGCTAAGGGTGGGTCCAGGGTGATTCCGTAGGACACGGTTTAGTGCTCTGGCTAACGGTAGGGCAAGGTGTACTGGTCGGCGACGGGCAAGTGCTAGGCCTCGGACTAGAGTGAGCACTGGGCGTTGGTCTAGGGCCCGAGCAAAGGCTACTGGGAGTGTTAGGTGTAGCGCTGGGGTAGGCATATGGCAAGAGGTGGGTGTCGAGGTAAACCTAGGAGTTGGCCTAGGGCCAGGAATTGGAGCTGTGGCTAGGGGTAGGGATGTGTGTGGGCCTATGGTTAGGGGTAGCTGTAGGGCCAGAGGTAGGGGTAGGACTAGAGGTAGTGCTAGGCGTAGGCCTAGGGCGAGGGGGAGTGCTCGGGGTAGGGTTAGGTGAAGTGCTAGTGGTTGGCAGAGGTCCACGGGCAGTGTTAGTGTTAGGGCTCATGTTAGGCCTAGGATTAGTGGTAGTGGTAGGGGTTGGCCGAGGGCTAGGGGTAGGTGTCACAGGAGGGCTCCCTTTAGTCCTAGGACTCGGAACAGGTGTAGGGCTGGATTCGGGTGTGGCTAAGGGTGGGTCCAGGGTGATTCCGTAGAACACGGGTTAGGGCTCTGGCTAACAATAGGGCAAGGTGTACTGGTCGGCGACGGGCAAGTGCTAGGCCTCAAACTACAGTGAGACTGGGCGTTGGTCTAGGGCCGAGCTAGGGCTAGTGGGAGCGGTAGGTGTAGCGCTGCGGTAGGCATAGGGCAAGAGGTGGGTGTCGGGGTAAACCTAGGAGTAGGCCTAGGGCCAGGAGTTGGAGCTGTGGCTAGGGGTAGGGATGTGGATGGGCCTATGGTTAGTTGTAGCTGTAGGGCCAGGGGTAGTGGTAGGACTAGAGGTAGTGCTAGGCGTAGGCCTAGGGCGAGGGGAGTGCTTGGTGTACGGTTAGGTGAAGGGCTAGTGGTTGGCAGAGGCCCACGGGCATTGTTAGAGTTAGGGCTCATGTTAGGCCTAGGATTAGTGGTAGTGGTGGGGGTTGGCCGAGGGCTAGGGGTAGGTGTTAAAGGAGGGCTCCGTTTAGTCCTAGGACTCGGAACAGGTATAGGGCTGGATTCGGGTGTGGCTAAGGGTGGGTCCAGGGTGATTCCGTAGGACACGGTTTAGTGCTCTGGCTAACGGTAGGGCAAGGCGTACTGGTCGGCGACGGGCAAGTGCTAGGCCTCGGACTAGAGTGAGCACTGGGCGTTGGTCTAGGGCCCGAGCAAAGGCTACTGGAGTGGTAGGTGTAGCGCTGGGGTAGGCATATGGCAAGAGGTGGGTGTCGGGGTAAACCTAGGAGTTGGCCTAGGTCCAGGAATTGGAGCTGTGGATAGGGGTAGGGATGTGTGTGGGCCTATGGTTAGGGGTAGCTGTAGGGCCGGGGGTAGGGGTAGGACTAGAGGTAGTGCTAGGCGTAGGCCTAGGGCGAGGGGGAGTGCTCGGGGTAGGGTTAGGTGAAGTGCTAGTGGTTGGCAGAGGCCCACGGGCAGTGTTAGTGTTAGGGCTCATGTTAGGCCTAGGATTAGTGGTAGTGGTAGGGGTTTGCCAAGGGCTAAAGGTAGGTGTCACGGGAAAACTCCGGTCAGTCCTAGGACTCGGAACAGGTGTAGGGCTGGATTCGGGTGTGGCTAATGTGGGTCCAGGGAGATTTTATGGGACACGGGTTAGTGCTCTGGCTAACGGTAGGGCAGGTGTACTGGTCGGGGACGGGCAAATGCTAGGCTTCGGACTAGAGTGAGCACTGGGCGTTGGTCTAGGGCCCGAGCTAGGGCTAGTGGGAGCAGTAGGCGTAGCGCTGGGGTAGGCATAGGGCAACAAGTGGGTGTCGGGATAAACCTAGGAGTAGGCCTAGGGCAAGGAGTTTCAGCTGTAGCTAGGGGTAGGGATGGGGGTGGGCCTATGGTTAGGGGTAGCTGTAGGGCCAGGGGTAAGGGTAGGACTAGAGGTAGTGCTAGGCGTAGGCTTAGGGCGAGGGGGAGTGCTCGGGGTAGGCTTAGGTGAAGGGCTAGTCGTTGGCAGAGGCCCACGGGTATTGTTAGTGTTAGGGCTCATGTTAGGCCTAGGATTAGAGGTAGTGGTAGGGGTTGGCCTAGGGCTAGGGGTAGGTGTAACGGGAGGGCTCCGTTTAGTCCTAGGACTCGGATCAGGTGTAGGGCTGGATTCGAGTGTGGCTAAGTGTGGGTCCAGGGAGAAACGTAGGACACGGGTTAGTGCTCTGGCTAACGGTAGGGCAGGTGTACTGGTCGGGGACGGGCAAATGCTCGGCTTCGGACTAGAGTGAGCACTGGGCGTTGGTCTAGGGCCCGAGCTAGGGCTAGTGGGAGCGGTAGGCGTAGCGCTGGGGTAGGCATAGGGCAAGAAGAGGGTGTCGGGGTAAACCTAGGTGTACGCCTAGGGCCAGGAGTTGGAGCTGTAGCTAGGGGTAGGGATGGGGGTGGGCCTATGGTTAGGGGTAGCTGTAGGGCCAGGGGTAGGGGTAGGACTAGAGGTAGTGCTAGGCGTAGGCCTAGGGCGAGGGGGAGTGCTCGGGGTAGGGTTAGATAAAGTGCTAGTGATTGACAGAGGCCCACGAGCAGTGTTAGTGTTAGGGCTCATGTTAGGCCTAGGATTAGTGGTAGTGGTAGGGGTTTGCCGAGGGCTAAAGGTAGGTGTCACGGGAAAACTCCGGTTAGTCCTAGGACTCGGAACAGGTGTAGGGCTGGATTCGGGTGTGCCTAAAGGTGGGTCCAGGGTGATTTCGTGGGACACAGGTTAGTGTTCCGGCTAACGGTAGGACAAGGTGTACTGGTCGGCGACGGGCAAGTGCTAGGCCTCGGACTACAATGAGCACTGGGCGTTGGTCTAGGGCCTGATCTAGGGCTAGTGGGAGCGGTAGGCGTAGCGCTCGGTTAGGCATAGGGAAAGAGGTGGGTGTCGGGGTAAACCTAGGAGTAGGCCTAGGGTCAGGAGTTGGAGCTGTGGCTGGGGGTAGGGATGGGGGTGGTCCTATGGTTAGGGGTAGCTGTAGGGACAGGGGTAGTGGTAGGACAAGAGGTAGTGCTAGACGTAGGCCTAGGGCGAGGGAGAGTGCTCGGGGTAGGGTTAGGTGAAGGGCTAGTCGTTGGCAGAGGCCCACGGGTATTGTTAGTGTTAGGGCTCATGTTAGGCCTAGGATTAGAGGTAGTGGTAGGGGTTGGCCGAGGGCTAGGGGTAGGTGTCACGGGAGGGCTCCGTTTAGTCCTAGGACTCGGAACAGGTGTAGGGCTGGATTCGGGTGTGGCTAAGGGTGCGTCCAGGGTGATTCCGTAGGACACGGGTTAGTGCTCTGGCTAACGGTAGGGCAAGGTGTACTGGTCGGCGACGGGCAAGTGCTAGGCCTCGGACTACAGTGAGACTGGGCGTTGGTCTAGGGCCGAGCTAGGGCTAGTGGGAGCGGTAGGTGTAGCGCTGGGGTAGGCATAGGGCAAGAGGTGGGTGTCGGGGTAAACCTAGGAGTAGGCCTAGGGCCAGGAGTTGGAGCTGTGGCTAGGGGTAGGGATGTGGGTGGGCCTATGGTTAGGTGTAGCTGTAGGGCCAGGGGTAGGGGTAGGACTAGAGGTAGTGCTAGGCGTAGGCCTAGGGCGAGGGGGAGTGCTTGGTGTAGGGTTAGGTGAAGGGCTAGTGGTTGGCAGAGGCCCACGGGCATTGTTAGTGTTAGGGCTCATGTTAGGCCTAGGATTAGAGGTAGTGGTGGGGGTTGGCCGAGGGCTAGGGGTAGGTGTCAAAGGAGGGCTCCGTTTAGTCCTAGGACTAGGAACAGGTGTAGGGCTGGATTCGGGTGTGGCTAAGGGTGGGTCCAGGGTGATTCCGTAGGACACGGGTTAGTGCTCTGGCTAACGGTAAGGCAAGGTGTACTGGTCGGCGATGGGCAAGTGCTAGGCCTCTGACTAGAGTGAGCACTGGGCGTTGGTCTAGGGCCCGAGCTAGGGCTACTGGGAGTGGTAGGTGTAGCGCTGGGGTAGGCATAGGGCAAGAGGTCGAGTCAAGGTAAACCTAGGAGTAGGCATAGGGCCAGGAGTTGGAGCTGTGGCTAGGGGTATGGATGGGGGTGGGCCTATGGGTAGGGGTAGCTTTAGGGGCAGGGATAGGGGTAGGACTAGAGGTAGTGCTAGGCGTAGGCCTAGGGCGAGGGGGAGTGCTCGGGGTAGGGTTAGGTCAAGTGCCAGTGGTTGGCAAGGCCCACGGGCATTGTTAGTGTTAGGGCTCATGTTAGGCCTAGGATTAGTGGTAGTGGTAGGGGTTTGCCAAGGGCTAAAGGTAGGTGTCAGGGGAAAACTCCGGTTAGTCCTAGGACTCGGAACAGGTGTAGGGCTGGATTCGGGTGTGGCTAAGTGTGGGTCCAGGGAGATTCCATAGGACACGGGTTAGTGCTCCGGCTAACGGTAGGGCAGGTGTACCGGTCGGGGACGGGCAAATGCTAGGCTTCGGACTAGAGTGAGCACTGGGCGTTGGTCTAGGGCCCGAGCTAGGGCGAGTGGGAGCGGTAGGCGTAGCGCTGGGGTAGGCATAGGGCAACAAGTGGGTGTCGGGATAAACCTAGGAGTAGGCCTATGGCAAGGAGTTGGAGCTGTAGCTAGGGGTAGGGATGGGGGTGGGCCTATGGTTAGGGGTAGCTGTAGGGCCAGGGATGGGGTAGGACTAGAGGTAGTGCTAGGCGTAGGCCTAGGGTGAGGGGGAGTGCTCGAGGAAGGATTAGGTGAAGGACTAGTGGTTGGCAGAGGCCCACGGGCAGTGTTAGTGTTAGGGCTCATGTTCGGCCTAGGATTAGTGGTAGTGGTAGGGTTTGGCCGAGGGCTAGGGGTAGGTGTCACGGGAGGGCTCCGTTTAGTCCTAGGACTCGGAACAGGTGTAGGGCTGGATTCGGGTGTGGCTAAGGGTGGGTCCAGGGTGATTCCGTAGGACACGGGTTACTGCTCTGGCTAACGGTAGGGCAAGGTGTACTGGTCGGTGATGGGCAAGTGCTAGGCCTCGGACTAGAGTGAGCACTGAGTGTTGGTCTAGGGCCCGAGCTAGGGCTACTGGGAGCGGTAGGCGTAGCGCTGGGGTACGCATAGGGCAAGAGGTGGGTGTAGGGGTAAACCTAAAAGTAGGCCTAGGGGCAGGAGTTGGAACTGTGGCTAGGGGTAGTTTTGGGAGTGGGCCTATGGTTAGGGGTAGCTGTAGGGCCAGGTGTAGGGGTAGGACTAGAGGTAGTGTTAGGCGTAGGCCTAGGGCGAGGGTGAGTGCTCGGGGTAGGGTTAGGTGAAGTGCTAGTGGTTGGCAGAGGCCCACGGGCATTGTTAGTGTTAGGGCTCATGTTAGGCCTAGGATTAGTGGTAGTGGTAGGGGTTGGCCGAGAGCTAGGGTTAGGTGTCACGGGAGGGCTACGTATAGTCTTAGGACTCGGAACAGGTGTAGGGCTCGATTCGGGTGTGGCTAAGCGTGGGTCCAGGGTGATTTTGTAAACACAAGTTAGTGCTCTGGCTAACGGTAGGGCAAGGTGTACTGGTCGGCGACGGGCAAGTGCTAGGCCTCGGACTAGTGTGAGCACTGGGCATTGGTCTAGGGCCCGAGCTCGGGCTAATGAGAGTGGTAGGTGTAGCGCTGGGGTAGGCATAGGGCAAGAGGTGGGTGTCGGGGTAAACCTAGGAGTAGTCCTAAAGCCAGAAGTTGGAGCTGTGGCTAGGGGCAGTGATGGGGGTGGGCCTATGGTTAGGGTTAGCTGTAGGGCCAGGGGTAGGGGTAGGACTAGAGGTAGTGCTAGGCGTAGGCCTAGGGCGAGGGGGAGTGCTCGGGGTAGGGTTAGGTGAAGGGCTAGTGGTTGGCAGAGACCCACGGGCATTGTTAGTGTTAGGGCTCATGTTGGGCCTAGGATTAGTGGTAGTGGTAGGGGTTGGCCGAGGGCTAGGGGTAGGTGTCACTGGAGGGCTACGTATAGTCTTAGGACTCGGAACAGGTGTAGGGCTGGATTCGGGTGTGGCTAAGTGTGGGTCCAGGGTGATTCCGTAGGACACGGGTTAGTGCTCTGGCTAACGGTAGGGCAAGGTGTACTGGTCGGCGACGGGCAAGTGCTAGGCCTCGGACTAGAGTGAGCACTGAGCGTTGGTCTAGGGCCCGAGCTAGGGCTACTGGGTGTGGTAGGTGTAGCGCTGGGGTAGGCATAGGGCAAGAGGTCGGTGTCAAGGTAAACCTAGGAGTAGGCCTAGGGCCAGGAGTTGGAGCTGTGGCTAGGGGTAGGGATGGGGGTGGGCCTATGGGTAGGGGTAGCTTTAGGGGCAGGGATAGGGGTAGGACTAGAGGTAGTGCTAGGCGTAGGCCTAGGGCGAGGGGGAGTGCTCGGGGTAGGGTTAGGTCAAGTGCCAGTGGTTGGCAGAGGCCCACGGGCAGTGTTAGTGTTAGGGCTCATGTTAGGCCTAGGATTAGTGGTAGTGGTAGGGGTTTGCCAAGGGCTAAAGGTAGGTGTCAGGGGAAAACTCCGGTTAGTCCTAGGACTCGGAACAGGTGTAGGGCTGGATTCGGGTGTGGCTAAGTGTGGGTCCAGGGAGATTCCATAGGACACGGGTTAGTGCTCTGGCTAACGGTAGGGCAGGTGTACCGGTCGGGGACGGGCAAATGCTAGGCTTCGGACTAGAGTGAGCACTGGGCGTTGGTCTAGGGCCCGAGCTAGGGCTAGTGGGAGCGGTAGGCGTAGCGCTGGGGTAGGCATAGGGCAACAAGTGGGTGTCGGGATAAACCTAGGAGTAGGCCTAGGGCAAGGAGTTGGAGCTGTAGCTAGGGGTAGGGATGGGGGTGGGCCTATGGTTAGGGGTAGCTGTAGGGCCAGGGATGGGGTAGGACTAGAGGTAGTGCTAGGCGTAGGCTTAGGGCGAGGGGGAGTGCTCGGGGTATGGTTAGGTGAAGGGCTAGTGGTTGGCAGAGGCCCACGGGCATTGTTAGTGTTAGGGCTCATGTTAGGCCTAGGATTAGTGGTAGTGGTAGGGGTTGGCCGAGGGCTAGGGGTAGGTGTCACGAGAGGGCTCCGTTTAGTCCTAGGACTCGGAACAGGTGTAGGGCTGGATTCGGGTGTGGCTAAGGGTGGGTCCAGGGTGATTCCGCAGGACTCGGGTTAGTGCTCTGGCTAACGGTAGGGCAAGGTGTTCTGGTCGGCGACGGGCAACTGCTAGGCCTCGGAGTAGAGTGAGCACTGAGCGTTGGTCTAGGGCACGAGGTAGGGCTACTGGGAGTGGTAGGTGTAGCGCTGGGGTAGGCATAGGGCAAGAGGTCGGTCTCGGGGTAAACCGAAAAGTAGGCCTAGGGCCAGGAGTTGGAGCTGTGGCTAGGGGTAGGGATGGGGGTGTGCCTATGGTTAGGGATAGCTGTAGGGCCAGGGGTAAGGGTAGGACTAAAGGTAGTGCTAGGCGTAGGCCTAGGGCGAGGGGGAGTGCTCGGGTAGGGTTAGGTGAAGGGCTAGTGGTTGGCAGAGGCCCACGGGCATTGTTAGTGTTAGGGCTCATGTTAGGCCTAGGATTAGAGGTAGTGGTGGGGGTTGGCCGAGGGCTAGGGGTAGGTGTCAAAGGAGGGCTACGTTTAGTCCTAGGACTAGGAACAGGTGTAGGGCTGGATTCGGGTGTGGCTAAGGGTGGGTCCAGGGTGATTCCGTAGGACACTGGTTACTGCTCTGGCTAACGGTAGGGCAAGGTGTACTGGTCGGTGACGGGCAAGTGCTAGGCCTCGGACTAGAGTGAGCACTGAGTGTTGGTCTAGGGCCCGAGCTAGGGCTACTGGGAGCGGTAGGCGTAGCGCTGGGGTACGCATAGGGCAAGAGGTGGGTGTAGGGGTAAACCTAGGAGTAGGCCTAGGGGCAGGAGTTGGAACTGTGGCTAGGGGTAGTTTTGGGGGTGGGCCTATGGTTAGGGGTAGCTGTAGGGCCAGGTGTAGGGGTAGGACTAGAGGTAGTGTTAGGCGTAGGCCTAGGGCGAGGGTGAGTGCTCGGGGTAGGGTTAGGTGAAGTGCTAGTGGTTGGCAGAGGCCCACGGGCATTGTTAGTGTTAGGGCTCATGTTAGGCCTAGGATTAGTGGTAGTGGTAGGGGTTGGCCGAGAGCTAGGGGTAGGTGTCACGGGAGGGCTACGTATAGTCTTAGGACTCGGAACAGGTGTAGGGCTCGATTCGGGTGTGGCTAAGCGTGGGTCCAGGGTGATTTTGTAAACACAAGTTAGTGCTCTGGCTAACGGTAGGGCAAGGTGTACTGGTCGGCGACGGGCAAGTGCTAGGCCTCGGACTAGTGTGAGCACTGGGCATTGGTCTAGGGCCCGAGCTCGGGCTACTGAGAGTGGTAGGTGTAGCGCTGGGGTAGGCATAGGGCAAGAGGTGGGTGTCGGGGTAAACCTAGGAGTAGTCCTAAAGCCAGAAGTTGGAGCTGTGGCTAGGGGCAGTGATGGGGGTGGGCCTATGGTTAGGGTTAGCTGTAGGGCCAGGGGTAGGGGTAGGACTAGAGGTAGTGCTAGGCGTAGGCCTAGGGCGAGGGGGAGTGCTCGGGGTAGAGTTAGGTGAAGTGCTAGTGGTTGGCAGAGGCCCACGGGCAGTGTTAGTGTTAGGGCTCATGTTAGGCCTAGGATTAGTGGTAGTGGTAGGGGTTGGCCGACGGCTAGGGGTAGGTGTCACGGGAGGGCTCCGTTTAGTCCTAGGACTCGGAACAGGTGTAGGGCTCGATTCGGGTGTGGCTAAGGGTGGGTCCAGGGTGATTCCGTAGGACACGGGTTACTGCTCTGGCTAACGGTAGGGCAAAGTGTACTGGTCGGCGACGGTCAAGTGCTAGGCCTCGGACTAGAGTGAGCACTGGGCGTTGGTCTAGGGCCCGAGCTAGGGCTAGTGCAAGCGGTAGGCGTAGCGCTGTGGTAGGCATAGGGCAAGAGGTGGGTGTCGGGGTCAACCTAGTAGTAGGCCTAGGGCCAGGAGTTGGAGCTGTGGCTAGGGGTAGTGATGGGGGTGGGCCTATGGTTAGGGGTAGCTGTAGGGCCAGGGGTAGGTTTAGGACTAGAGGTAGTGCTAGGCGTAGGCCTAGGGCGAGGGGGAGTGCTCGGGGTAGGGTTAGGTGAAGGGCTAGTGGTTGGCAGAGGCCCACGGGCAGTGTTAGTGTTAGGGCTAATGTTAGGCCTAGGATTAGTGGTAGTGGTAGGGGTTGGCCGAGGGTTAGGGGTATGTGTCACGGGAGGACTCCGGTTAATCCTAGGATTCGGAACAGGTGTAGGGCTGGTTTCGGGTGTGGTTAAGGGTGGGTACAGTGTGATTTCGTGGGACACAGGTCAGTGTTCTGGCTAACGGTAGGGCAAGGTGTACTGGTCGGCGACGGGCAAGTGATAGGCCTCGGACTAGAGTGAGCACTGGGCGTTGGTCTAGGGCCCGAGCTAGGACTAGTGGGAGCTGTAGGCGTAGCGCTGGGGTAGGCATAGTGCAAGAGGTGGGTGTCGGTGTAAACCTAGGAGTAGGCCTAGGGCCAGGAGTTGGAGCTGTGGCTAGGGGTAGGCATGGGGGTGGGCCTATGGGTAGGGGTAGCTGTAGGGCCAGGGGTAGGTGTAGGATTGGAGGTAGTGCTAGGCGTAGACCTAGGGCGAGGGGGAGTGCTCTGGGTAGGGTAGGTGAAGGGCTAGTGGTTGGCAGAGGCCTACGGGCAGTGTTAGTGTTAGGGCTCATGTTAGGCCTAGGATTAGTGGTAGTGGTAGGGGTTGGCCGAGGGCTAGGGGTAGGTTTCACGGGAGGGCTCCGTTTAGTCCTAGGATATGAAACAGGTGTAAGGCTGGATTCAGGTGTGGCTAAGTGTGGGTCCACGGTGATTCCCTAGGACACGGGTTAGTGCTCTGCCTAACGGTAGGGCAAGGTGTACTGGTCGGAGACGGGCAAGTGCTAGGCCTCGGACTAGAGTGAGCACTGGGCGTTGGTCTAGGGCCCGAGCTAGGGCTACTGGGAGTGCTAGGTGTAGCGCTGGGGTAGGCATATGGCAAGAGGTGGGGGTCGGGGTAAACCTAGGAGTAGGCCTAGGGCCAGGAATTGGAGCAGTGGCTAGGGGTAGGGATGGGGGTGGGCCTATGGTTAGGGGTAGCTGTAGGGCCAGGGGTAGGGGTAGGACTAGAGGTAGTGCTAGGCGTAGGCCTAGGGCGAGGGGGAGTGCTCGGGGTAGGGTTAGGTGAAGGGCTAGTGGTTGGCAGAAGCCCACGGGCAGTGTTAGTGTTAGGGCTCATGTTAGGCCTAGGATTAGTGGTAGTGGTGGGGGTTGGCCGAGGGCTAGGGGTAGGTGTCAAAGGAGGGCTCCGTTTAGTCCTAGGACTAGGAACAGGTGTAGGGCTGGATTCGGGTGTGGCTAAGGGTGGGTCCAGGGTGATTCCGTAGGACACGGGTTAGTGCTCTGGCTAACGGTAGGGCAAGGTGTACTGGTCGGTGACGGGCAAGTGCTAGGCCTCGGACTAGAGTGAGCACTGGGTGTTGGTCTAGGGCCCGAGCTAGGGCTACTGGGAGCGGTAGGCGTAGCGCTGGGGTACGCATAGGGCAAGAGGTGGGTGTAGGGGTAAACCTAGGAGTAGGCCTAGGGGCAGGAGTTGGAACTGTGGCTAGGGGTAGTAATGGGGGTGGGCCTATGGTTAGGGGTAGCTGTAGGGCCAGGGGTAGGGGTAGGACTAGAGGTAGTGCTAGGCGTAGGCCTAGGGCGAGGGTGAGTGCTGGGGGTAGGGTTAGGTGAAGTGCTAGTGGTTGGCAGAGGCCCACGGGCATTGTTAGTGTTAGGGATCATGTTAGGCCTAGGATTAGTGGTAGTGGTAAAGGTTGGCCGAGAGCTAGGTGTATGTGTCACGGGAGGGCTACATATAGTCTTAGGACTCGGAACAGGTGTAGGGCTGGATTCGGGTGTTGCTAAGGGTGGGTCCAGGGTGATTCCGTAAACACGGGTTAGTGCTCTGGCTAACGGTAGGGCAAGGTGTACTGGTCGGCGACGGTCAAGTGCTAGGCCTCGGACTAGAGTGAGCATTGGTCATTGGTCTAGGGCCCGAGCTAGGGCTACTGAGAGTGGTAGGTGTAGCGATGGGGTAGGCATAGAGTAAGAGGTGGGTGTCGGGGTAAACCTAGGAGTAGTCCTAAAGCCAGAATTTGGAGCTGTGGCTACGGGTAGTGATGGGGGTGGGCCTATGGTTAGTGGTAGCTGTAGGGCCAGGGGTAGGGGTAGGACTAGAGGTAGTGCTAGGCGTAGCCCTAGGGCGAGGGGGAGTGCTCGGGGTAGGGTTAGGTGAAATGCTAGTGGTTGGCAGAGGCCCACGTGCAGTGTTAGTGTTAGGGCTCATGTTAGGCCTAGGATTAGTGGTAGTGGTGGGGGTTGGCCGAGGGCTAGGGGTAGGTGTCAAAGGAGGGCTCCGTTTAGTCCTAGGACTAGGAACAGGTGTAGGGCTGGATTCGGGTGTGGCTAAGAGTGTGTCCAGGGTGATTCCGTAGGACACGGGTTAGTGCTCTGGCTAACGGTAGGGCAAGGTGTACTGGTCGGCGACGGACAAGTGCTAGGCCTCGGACTAGAGTGAGCACTGGGCGTTGGTCTAGGGCCCGAGCTAGGGCTACTGGGAGTGCTAGGTGTAGCGCTGGGGTAGGCATATGGCAAGAGGTGGGGGTCGGGGTAAACCTAGGAGTAGGCCTAGGGCCAGGAATTGGAGCTGTGGCTAGGGGTAGGGATGGGGGTGGGCCTATGGTTAGGGGTAGCTGTAGGGCCAGGGGTAGGGGTAGGACTAGAGGTAGTGCTAGGCGTAGGCCTAGGGCGAGGGGGAGTGCTCGGGGTAGGTTGAGGTTAAAGGCTAGTGGTTGGCAGAGGCCCACGGGCAGTGTTAGTGTTAGGGCTCATGTTAGGCCTAGGATTAGTGGTAGTGGTAGGGGTTGGCCGAGGGCTAAAGGTAGGTGTCACGGGAGGGCTTCGTTTACTCCTAGGATTCGGAACAGGTGTAGGGCTGGATTCGGGTGTGGCTAAGGGTGTGTCCAGGGTGATTCCGTAGGACACGGGTTAGTGCTCTGGCTAACGGTAGGGCAAAGTGTACTGGTCGGCGACGGTCAAGTGCTAGGCCTTGGACTAGAGTGAGCACTGGGCGTTGGTCTAGGGCCCGAGCTAGGGCTAGTGGGAGCGGTAGGCGTAGCGCTGTGGTAGGCATAGGGCAAGAGGTGGGTGTTAGGGTAAACCTAAGAGTAGGCCTAGGGCCAGGAATTGGAGCTGTGGCTAGAAGTAGGGATGGGGGTGGGCCTATGGTTAGGTGTAGCTGTAGGGCTAGGGGTAGGGTTAGGACTAGAGGTAGTGCTACGCGTAGGCCTAGGGCGAGGGGGAGTGCTCGGGGTAGGGTTAGGTAAAGGGCTAGTGGTTGGCAGAGGCCCACGGGCAGTGTTAGTGTTATGGTTCATGTTAGGCCTAGGATTAGTGGTAGTGGTAGGGGTTGGCTGAGGGTTAGGGGTATGTGTCACGGGAGGACTCTGGTTAGTCCTAGGACTCGGAGCATGTGTAGGGCTGGATTCGGGTGTGCCTAAGGGTGAGTTTAGGGTGATTTCGTGAAACACAGGTTAGTGTTCTGGCTAACGATAGGGCAAAATGTACTGGTCCGCGACGGGCAAGTGCTAGGCCTCGGACTAGAGTGAGCACTGGGCGTTGGTCTAGGGCCCGAGCTAGGGCTAGTGGGAGCGGTAGGCGTAGCGCTGGGGTAGGCATAGGGCAAGAGGTGGGTGTCGGGGTAAACCCAGGAGTAGGCCTAGGGCCAGGAGTTGGAGCTGTGGTTAGGGGTAGGGATGAGGGTGGTCTTATGGTTAGGGGTAGATGTAGGGCCAGGGGTAGGGCTAGGACTAGAGGTACTGCTAGGCGTAGGCCTGGGGCCAGGGTGAGTGCTCGGGGTAGGGTTAGGTGAAGTGCTAGTGGTTGGCAGAGGCCCACAGGCAGTGTTAGTGTTAGGGCACATGTTAGGCCTAGGATTAGTGGTAGTGGTACGGTTTGGCCGAGGGCTAGGGGTAGGTGTCACGGGAGGGCTCCGTTTAGTCCTAGGACTCGGAACAGGTGTAGGGCTGGATTCGGGTGTGGCTAAGGGTGGGTCCGGGGTGATTCCGTAGGACACAGGTTAGTGCTCTGGCTAACGGTAGGGCAAGGAGTACTGGTCGGTGACGGGCAAGTGCTAGGCCTCGGACTAGAGTGAGCACTGGGTGTTGGTCTAGGGCCCGAGCTAGGGCTACTGGGAGCGGTAGGCGTAGCGCTGGGGTACGCATAGGGCAAGAGGTGGGTGTAGGGGTAAACCTAGGAGTAGGCCTAGGGGCAGGAGTTGGAACTGTGGCTAGGGGTAGTAATGGGGGTGGGCCTATGGTTAGGGGTAGCTGTAGGGCCAGGGGTAGGGGTAGGACTAGAGGTAGTGTTAGGCGTAGGCCTAGGGCGAGGGTGAATGCTCGGGGTAGGGTTAGGTGAAGTGCTAGTGGTTGGCAGAGACTCACGGGCATTGTTAGTGTTAGGGCTCATGTTAGGCCTAGGATTAGTGGTAGTGGTAGGGGTTTGCCGAGGGCTAAAGGTAGGTGTCACGGGAAAACTGCGGTTAGTCCTAGGACTCGGAACAGCTCTAGGGCTGGATTCGGGTGTGCCTAAGTGTGGGTTTAGGGTGATTTCGTGGGACATAGGTTAGTGTTCTGGCTAACGGTAGGGCAAGGTGTACTGGTCGGCGACAGGCAAGTGCTAGGCCTCGGACTAGAATGAGCACTGGGCGTTGGTCTAGGGCCTGATCTAGGGCTAGTGGGAGCGGTAGGCGTAGCGCTGGGTTAGGCATAGGGCAAGAGGTGGGTGTCGGGGTAAACCTAGGAGTAGGCCTAGGGCCAGGAGTTGGAGCTGTGGCTGGGGGTAGGGATGGGTGTGGGCCTATGGTTAGGGGTAGCTGTAGTGCCAGGGGTAGGGGTAGGACTAGAGGTAGTGCTAGGCGTAGGCCTAGGGCGAGGGGGAGTGCTCGGGGTAGGGTTAGGTGAAGTGCTAGTGTTTGGCAGAGGCCCCCGGGCAGTGTTAGTGTTAGGGCTCATGTTAGGCCTAGGATTAGTGGCAGTGGTAGGGTTTGGCCGAGGGCTAGGGGTAGGTGTCACGGGAGGGCTCCGTTTAGTCCTAGGACTCGGAACAGGTGTAGGGCTGGATTCGGGTGTGGCTAAGTGTGGGTCCAGGGTGATTCCGTAGGACACGGGTTAGTGCTCTGGCTAACGGTAGGGCAAGGTGTACTGGTCGGTGACTGGCAAGTGCTAGGCCTCGGACTAGAGTGAGCACTGAGTGTTGGTCTAGGGCCAGAGCTAGGGCTACTGGGAGCGGTAGGCGTAGCGCTGGGGAAAGCATAGGGCAAGAGGTGGGTGTAGGGGTAAACCTAGGAGTAGGCCTAGGGGCAGGAGTTGGAACTGTGGCTAGGGGTAGTAATGGGGGTGGGCCTATGGTTAGGGGTAGCTGTAGGGCCAGGGGTAGGGGTAGGACTAGAGGTAGTGTTAGGCGTAGGCCTAGGGCGAGGGTGAGTGCTCAAGGTAGGGTTAGGTGAAGTGCTAGTGGTTGGCAGAGGCCCACGGGCATTGTTAGTGTTAGGGCTTATGTTAGGCCTAGGATTAGTGGTAGTGGTAGGGGTTGGCCGAGATCTAGGGGTAGGTGTCACGGGAGGGCTACGTATAGTCTTAGGACTCGGAACAGGTGTAGGGCTCGATTCGGGTGTGGCTAAGCGTGGGTCCAGGGTGATTTCGTAAACACGGGTTAGTGCTCTGGCTAACGGTAGGGCAAGGTGTACTGGTCGGCGACGGGCAAGTGCTAGGCCTCGGACTAGTGTGAGCACTGGGCATTGGTCTAGGGCCCGAGCTCGGGCTACTGAGAGTGGTAGGTGTAGCGCTTGGGTAGGCATAGGGCAAGAGGTGGGTGTCGGGGTAAACCTAGGAGTAGTCCTAAAGCCAGAAGTTGGAGCTGTGGCTAGGGGCAGTGATGGGGGTGGGCCTATGGTTAGGGTTAGCTGTAGGGCCAGGGGTAGAGGTAGGACTAGAGGTAGTGCTAGGCGTAGACCTAGGGCGAGGGGGAGTGCTCTGGGTAGGGTTAGGTGAAGGGCTAGTGGTTGGCAGAGGCCTACGGGCAGTGTTAGTGTTAGGGCTCATGTTAGGCTTAGGATTAGTGGTAGTGGTAGGGGTTGGCCGAGGGCTAGGAGTAGGTTTCACGGGAGGGCTCCGTTTAGTCCTAGGACATGAAACAGGTGTAAGGCTGATTTCAGGTGTGGTTAAGGGTGGGTCCAGGGTGATTCCATAGGACACGGGTTAGTCCTCTGGCTAACGGTAGGGCAAGGTGTACTGGTCGGCGACGGGCAAGTGATAGGCCTCGGACTAGAGTGAGACTGGGCGTTGGTCTAGGGCCCAACTAGGGCTAGTGAGAGCGGTAGGCGTAGCGCTAGGGTAGGCATAGGGCAAGAGGTGGGTGTCGGTGTAAACCTAGGAGTAGGCCTAGGGCCAGGAGTTGGAGCTGTGGCATGGGGTAGAGATGTGGGTGGGCCTATGGTTAGTTGTAGCTGTAGGGCCAGGGGTAGGGGTAGGACGAGAGGTAGTGCTAGGCGTAGGCCTAGGGCGAGGGGGAGTGCTTGGGGTAGGATTAGGTGAAGGGCTAGTGGTTGGCAGAGGCCCCCGGGCAGTGTTAGTGTTAGGGCTCATGTTAGGCCTAGGATTAGTGGTAGTGGTGGGGGTTGGCCGAGGGCTAGGGGTAGGTGTCAAAGGAGGGCTCAATTTAGTCCTAGGACTAGGAACAGGTGTAGGGCTGGATTCGGGTGTGGCTAAGGGTGGGTCCAGGGTGATTCCGTAGGACACGGGTTAGTGCTCTGGCTAACGGTAGGGCAAGGTGTACTGGTCAGCGACGGGCAAGTGCTAGGCCTCGGAGTAGTGTGAGCACTGGGCGTTGGTCTAGGGCCCGAGCTAGGGCTACTGGGAGTGGTAGGCGTAGCGCTGGGGTAGGCATAGGGCAAGAAGTGGGTGTCGGGGTAAACCTAGGAGTAGGGCTAGGGCCAGGAGTTTGAGCTGTGGCTAGGGGTAGGGATGGGGGTGGGCCTATGGTTAGGGGTAGCTGTAGGGCCAGGGGTAGGGGTAGGACTAGAGGTAGTGCTAGGCGTAGGCCTAGGGCGAGGGGGAGTGCTCGGGGTAGGGTTAGGTGAAGGGCTAGTGGTTGGCAGAGGCCCACGGGCAGTGTTAGTGTTAGGGCTCATGTTAGGCCTAGGATTAGTGGTAGTGGTAGGGGTTTGCCGAGGGCTAAAGGTAGGTGTCACGGGAAAACTGCGGTTAGTCCTAGGACTCGGAACAGGTGTAGGGCTGAATTCGGGTGTGGCTAAAAGTGGGTCCAGGGTGATTCCGTAGGACACGGGTTAGTGCTCTGGCTAACGGTAGGGCAAGGTGTACTGGTCGGTGACGGGCAAGTGCTAGGCCTCGGACTAGAGTGAGCACTGGGTGTTGGTCTAGGGCCCGAGCGAGGGCTACTGGGAGCGGTAGGCGTAGCGCTGGGGTACGCATAGGGCAAGAGGTGGGTGTAGGGGTAAACCTAGGAGTAGGCCTAAAGGCAGGAGTTGGAACTGTGGCTAGGGGTAGTAATGGGGGTAGGCCTATGGTTAGGGGTAGCTGTAGGGCCAGGGGTAGGGGTAAAACTGGAGGTAGTGCTAGGCGTAGGCCTAGGGCGAGGGTGAGTGCTGGGGGTAGGGTTAGGTGAAGTGCTAGTGGTTGGAAGAGGCCCACGGGCATTGTTAGTGTTAGGGATCATGTTAGGCCTAGGATTAGTGGTAGTGGTAAAGGTTGGCCGAGAGCTAGGTGTAGGTGTCACGGGAGGGCTACGTATAGTCTTAGGACTCGGAACAGGTGTAGGGCTGGATTCGGGTGTGGCTAAGGGTGTGTCCAGGGTGATTCCGTAGGACACGGGTTAGTGCTCTGGCTAACGGTAGGGCAAAGTGTACTGGTCGGCGACGGTCAAGTGCTAGGCCTTGGACTAGAGTGAGCACTGGGCGTTGGTCTAGGGCCCGAGCTAGGGCTATTGGGAGCGGTAGGCGTAGCGCTGTGGTAGTCATAGGGCAAGAGGTGGGTGTCGGGGTAAACCTAGGAGTAGGCCTAGGGCCAGGAGTTGGAGCTGTGGCTAGGGGTACGGATGGGGGTGGGCCTATGGTTAGGTGTAGCTTTAGGGCCAGGGGTAGGGTTAGGACTAGAGGTAGTGCTAGGCGTAGGCCTAGGGCGAGGGGGAGTGCTCGGGGTAGGGTAAGGTGAAGGGCTAGTTGTTGGCAGAGGCCCACGGGCAGTGTTAGTGTTAGGGCTCATGTTAGGCCTAGTGTTAGTGGTAGTGGTAGGGGTTGGCTGAGGGTTAGGGGTATGTGTCACGGGAGGACTCCGGTTAGTCCTAGGACTCGGAACAGGTGTAGGGCTGGTTTCGGGTGTGGCTAAGGGTGGGTACAGGGTGATTCTGTAGGACACGGGTTAGTCCTCTGGCTAAGGGTAGGGCAAGGTGTACTGGTCAGCGACGGGCAAGTGCTAGGCCTCGGACTAGAGGGAGCACTGGGCGTTGGTCTAGGGCCCGAGCTAGGGCTAGTGGGAGCGTTAGGCGTAGCACTGGGGAAGGCATAGGGCAAAGGGTGGGTGTCGGGGTAAACCTCGGAGTAGGCTTTGGGCCAGCAGTTGGAGTTGTGGCTAGGGGTAGGGATGGGGGTGGGCCTATGTGTAGGGGGAGCTGTAGGGCCAGGGGTAGGGGTAGGACCAGAGGTAGTGCTAGGCGTAGGCCTAGGGCGAGGGGTAGTGCTCGGGGTAGAGTTATGTGAAGGGCTAGTGGTTGGCAGAGGCCCACGGGCAGTGTTACGGTTAGGGCTCATGTTAGGCCTAGGACTAGTGGTAGTAGTAAAGGATGGCCGAGGGCTAGGGGTAGGTGTCACGGGAGGGCTCCGGGTAGTCCTAGGACTCCGAACGGATGTGGGTCATGATTAGGGTGTGGATAATGGTGCGTCCAGGGTGATTTCGTAGGACACGGGTTAGTGCTCTGGCTATCGGTAGGCAAGGTGTACTGGTCGGCGACGGGCAAGTGATAGGCTTCGGACTAGAGTGAGCACTGGGCGTTGGTCTAGGCCCGAGCTAGGGCTAGTGGGAGCGGTAGGCATAGCGCTGGGGTAGGCAAAGGGCAAGGGGTGGGTGTCGGGGTAAACCACGGAGTAGGCCTAGGACCAGGAGTGGGAGCTGTGGCTAGGGATAGGGATGGCGGTGGGCCTATGGGTAGGGGGAACTGTAGGGCCAGGGGTAGGGGTAGGACTAGAGGTAGTGCTAGGCGTAGGCCTAGGGCGAGGGGTAGTGCTCGGGGTAACCTAACCGTAAACCTAACCCTAATCCTAACACTAACCCTAACCCTAACACCAACCCTAACCCTAACCCTAACCCTAACCCTAAACCTAACACCAACCCTAACCCTAACCCAAACCCTAACCCTAACACCAACCCTAACCCTAACCCTAAGCCTAACCCCTAACCCTAACCCTAACCCTAACCCTAACCTAATCCTAACCCTAACCCTAACACTAACCCTAACCCTAATTCTAACCCTAACCCTAACCATAACCCTAACCCTAACCCTAACCCTAACACCAACCCTAACCCTAACCCTAACACTAACCCTAACCTAACCCCTAACCCTAACACTAACCATAACCCTAACCCTAACCCTAACCTAACCCTAACCCTAACATGAATCCTAACTCTAAACCTAACCCTAACCCTAACCCTAACCCTAAACCTAACACAAACCCTAACCCTAACCCTATCCCTAACCCAAATAAGGGCAAGGTGTACTGGTCAGCGACGGGCAAGTTCTAGGCCTCGGACTAAAGGGAGCCATGCGCGTTGGTGTAGAGCCCGAGCTAGGGCTATTGGGAATAGTAGGCGTAGCGTTGGGGTAGGCATAGGGCAAAGGGTGGGTGTCGAGGTGAACCTCAGAGTAGGCCTAGGGCCAGGAGTGGGAGCTGTGGCTAGGGGTAGGGATGGGGGTGGGCCTATGGGTAGGGGGAGCTGTAGGGCCAGGGGTAGGAGTAGGACCTGAGGTAGTGTTAGGCGTAAGCCTAGGGCGAGGCGTAGTGCTCTGGGTAACCTAACCCTAACCCTAACCCTAACACTAACCCTAAACCTAACCCTAACCCTAACATCAACCCTAACCGTAACCCTAACACTAACCCTAACCTAACCCCTAACTTTAACCCTAACCCTAAACCTAACCCTAAACCTAACACCAACCCTAACCCTAACCCTAACCCTAACCTTAACACCAACCCTAACCCTAACCCTAACCCTAACCCCTAACCCTAACCCTAACCCTAACCCTAACCCTAACCTAACCCTAACCCTAACACCAACCCTAACCCTAACCCTGACCCTAACCCTAATTCTAACCCTAACACTAACTCTAACACTAACCTAACCCTAACCCTAACACCAACCCTAACCCTAACCCTAACCCTAAACCTAATTGTAACCGTAACCCTAACTCTAACCCTAATCCTAACACTAACCCTAACTCTAAACCTAACACCAACCCTAACCCTAACCCTAACCCTAACCCTAACCCTAACCCAAATAAGGGCAAGGTGTACTAGTCTGTGACGTGCAAGTTCTAGGCCTCGGACTAGAGAGAGCCATGCGCGTTGGTCTAGAGCCCGAGCTAGGGCTAGTGGGAGTAGTAGGCGTAGCGCTGGGGTAGGCATAGGGCAAGGGGTGGGTGTCGAGGTAAACCTCAGAGTAGGCCTAGGGCCAGGAGTGGGAGCTGTGGCTAGGGGTAGGGATGGGGGTGGGCCTATGGGTAGGGGGAGCTGTAGGGCCAGGGGTAGGAGTAGGACCAGAGGTAGTGTTAGGCGTAAGCCTAGGGCGAGGCGTAGTGCTCGGGGTAGGGTTAGGTGAAGGGCTAGTGGTGGGCAGAGGCCCACGTAAAGTGTTAGGGTTAGGGCTCATGTTAAGCCTAGGACTAGTGGTAGTGGTGGGGATGGCCGAGGGCTAGGGGTAGGTGTCACGGGAGGGCTCCGGGTAGTCCTAGGACTCGGAACGGATGTAGGGCTGGATTAGGGTGTGGCTAATAGTGGGTCCAGGGTGATTTCGTAGGACACGGGTTAGTGCTCTGGCTATCGGTAGGGCAAGGTGTACCGGTTGGCGACGGGCAAGTGCTAGGCTTCGGACTAGAGTGAGCACTGGGCGTTGGTCTAGGGCCCGAGGTAGGGCTAGTGGGAGCGGTAGGCGTAGCGCTGGGGTAGGCAAAGGGCAAGGGGTGGGTGTCGGGGTAAACCTCGGAGTAGGCCTAGG
The DNA here is from genome assembly GCF_964194185.1 of Rhinolophus hipposideros. Taxonomy (NCBI): domain Eukaryota; kingdom Metazoa; phylum Chordata; class Mammalia; order Chiroptera; family Rhinolophidae; genus Rhinolophus; species Rhinolophus hipposideros. The sequence goes on along the minus strand of NW_027669272.1, from coordinate 1,440,861 downwards.
ACCAGGAGTGGGAGCTGTGGCTAGGGGTAGGGATGGGGGTGGGCCTATGGGTAGGGGGAGCTGTAGGGACAGGGGTAGGGGTAGGACCAGAGGTAGTGCTAGGCGTAGGCCTAGGGCGAGGGGTAGTGCTCGGGGTAACCTAACCCTAACCCTAAACCTAACACTAACACTAACCCTAACCCTAACCCTAACACCAACCTTAACCCTAACCCTAACCCTAACCCTAACCCTATACCTAACACCAACTCTAACCCTAACCCTAACCCGAACCCTAACACCAACCCTAACCCAAACCCTAACCCTAACCCTAACCCTAACCCTAACACCAACTCTAACCCTAACCCTAACCCTAACCCTAAAACCAACCCTAACCCTAATCCTAACCCTAACCCTAAACTAACCCTAACACTAACCCTAACCCTAACCCTAACCCTAACACCAACCCTAACCCTAACCCTAACCCTAACCCTAACCCTATACCTAACACCAACCCTAACCCTAACCCTAACACCAACCCTAACCCTAACCCTAACCCTAACCCTAACCCTAACACCAACCCTAACCCTAACCTTAACCCTAACCCTAACCCTAAACCTAACACCAACCCTAACCCTAACCCTAACCCTAACCCTAACACCAACTCTAACCCTAACCCTAACCCTAAACCCTAATGCTAACCCTAACCCTAACCCTAACCCTAACCCTAACCCTAACCCTAACAAGGGCAAGGTGTACTGGTCAGCGACGGGCAAGTTCTAGGCCTCGGACTAGAGGGAGCCATGGGCGTTGGTCTAGGGCCTGAGCTAGGGCTAGTGAGAGCATTAGGCGTAGCGCTGGGGTAGGCATAAGGCAAGGGGTGGGTGTCGAGGTAAACCTCGGAGTACGCCTAGGGCCAGGAGTGGGAGCTGTGGCTAGTGGTAGGGTTGGGGGTGGGCCTACGGGTAGGGGGAGCTGTAGGGCCAGGGGTAGTTGTAGGACCAGAGGTAGTGCTAGGCGTAAGTCTAGGGCGAGGGGTAGTGCTCGGGGTAGGGTTAGTTGAAGGGCTAGTGTTTGGCAGAGGCCCACGGGCAGTGTTAGGGTTAGGGCTCATGTTAAGCCTAGGACTAGTGGTAGTGGTAGGGGTTGGCCGAGGACTAGGGTTAGGTGTCACGAAATGGCTCCGGGTAGTCCTAGGACTCGGAACAGGTGTAGGGCTGTATTAGGGTGTGGTAAGATGGGTCCAGGGTGATTTCGTAGGACACGGGTTAGTGCTATGGCTAAAGGTAGGGCAAGGTGTACTGGTCGGCGTCGGGAAAGTGGTAGGCCTCGGACTAGAGGGAGCACTGGGCGTTGGTCTAGGGCCCGAGCTAGGGCTGGTGGGAGCGTTAGGCGTAGCACTGGGGTAGGCATAGGGCAAAGGGTGGGTGTCGGGGTAAACCTCGGAGAAGGCTTTGGGCCAGGAGTTGGAGTTGTGGCTAGGGGTAGGGATGGGGGTGGGCCTATGGGTAGGGGGAGCTGTAGGGCCAGGGGTAGGGGTAAAACCAGAGGTAGTGCTAGGCGTAGGCCTAGGGCGAGGGGTCGTGCTCGGGGTAGAGTTATGTGAAGGGCTAGTGGTTGGCAGAGGCCCACGGGCAATGTTACGGTTAGGGCTCATGTTAGGCCTAGGACTAGTGGTAGTAGTAAAGGATGGCCGAGGGCTAGGTGTAGGTGTCACGGGAGGGCTCCGGGTAGTCCTAGGACTCCAAACGGATGTGGGTCATGATTAGGGTGTGGCTAATGGTGCGTCCAGGGTGATTTCGTAGGACACGGGTTAGTGCTCTGACTATCGGTAGGCAAGGTGTACTGGTCGGCGACGGGCAAGTGATAGGCTTCGGTCTAGAGTGAGCACTGGGCGTTGGTCTAGGGCCCGAGGTAGGGCTAGTGGGAGCGGTAGGCATAGCGCTGGGGTAGGCAAAGGGCAAGGGGTGGGTGTCGTGGTAAACCACGGAGTAGGCCTAGGACCAGGAGTGAGAGCTGTGGCTAGGGATAGGGATGGCGGTGGGCCTATGGGTAGGGGGAGCTGCAGGGCCCGGCGTAGGGGTAGGACCAGAGGTAGTGCTAGGCGTAGGCCTAGGGCGAGGGGTACTGCTCGGGGTAACCTAACCATAAACCTAACCCTAATCCTAACACTAACCCTAACCCTAACACCAACCCTAACCCTAACCCTAACCCTAAACCTAACACCAAACCTAACCCTAACCCAAACCCTAACCCTAACACCAACCCTAACCCTAACCCTAACCCTAACCTAACCCTAAACTTAACACCAACCCTAACCCTAACCCTAACCCTAACCCTAACAAGGGCAAAGTGTACTGGTCAGCGACGGGTAAGTCTAGGCCTCGGACTAGAGGGAGCACTGGGCGTTGGTCTAGGGCCCGAGCTAGGGCTAGTGGGAACGGTAGGCGTAGCACTGGGGTAGGCATAGGGCAAGGGGTGGGTGTCGGGGTAAACCTCGGAGTAGGCTTTGGGCCAGAGGTTGGAGTTGTGGCTAGGGGTAGGGATGGGGGTGGGCCTATAAGTAGGGGGAGCTGTAGGGCCAGGGTTAGGGGTAGGACTAGAGGTAGTGCTAGGCGTAAGCCTAGGGCGAGGGGTAGTGCGCGGGGTAGGGTTAGGTGAAGGGCTAGTGGTTGGCAGAGGCCCACGGGCAGTGTTAGGTTTAGGGCTCATGTTAGGCCTAGGACTAGTGGTAGTGGTAGAGGATGGGCGAGGGCTAGGGGTAACTGTCACGGGAGGGCTCCGGGTAGTCCTAGGACGCGGACCAGGTGTAGGGCTGTATTAGGGTGTGGTAAGGGTGGGTCCAGGGTTATTTCGTAGGACACGGGTTACTGCTCTGGCTAACGGTAGGGCAAGGTGTACTGGACGGCCTCGGGCAAGTGGTAGGCCTCTGACTAGAGAGAGCACTGGGCGTTGGTCTAGGGCCCGAGCTAGGGCTAGTGGGAGCGGTAGGCGTAGCGCTGGGATAGGCATAGGGCAAGGGGTGGGTGTCGGGGTAAACTTCGGAGTAGGTTTTGGGCCAGGAGTTGAGATTTGGCTAGGAGTAGGGATGGGGGTGGGCCCTGGTTAGGGGGAGCTGTAGGGCCAGGGGTAGGGGTAGGACCAGAGGTAGTGCTAGGCGTAAGCCTAGGGCGAGGGGTAGTGCTCGGGGTAGGGTTAGTTGAAGGGCTAGTGGTTGGCAGAGGCCCACGGGCAGTGTTAGGGTTAGGGCTCATGTTAAGCCTGGACTAGTGGTAGTGGTAGGGGTGGGCCGAGGGCTAGGGGTAGGTGTCACGGGAGGGCTCCGGGTAGTCCTAGGACTCAGAACAGTTGTAGGGCTGGATTAGGGTGTGGTAAGGGTGGGTCCAGGGTGATTTCGTAGGACACGGGTTACTGCTCTGGCTAACGGTAGGGCAAGGTGTACTGGTCGGCGACGGGCAAGTGCTAGGCCTCGGACTAGATGAGCACTGGGCTTTGGTCTAGGGCCCGAGGAAGGGCTAGTGGGAGCGATAGGCGTAGCGCTGGGGTAGGCATAGGGCAGGGGTGGGTGTCGGGGTAAACCTCGGAGTAGGCTTTGGGCCAGAGGTTGGAGTTGTGGCTAGGGGTAGGGATAGGGGTGGGCCTATTAGTAGGGGGAGCTGTAGTGCCAGGGGTAGGGGTAGGACCAGAGGTAGTGCTAGGCGTAAGCCTAGGGAGAGGGGTAGTGCTCGGGGTAGGGTTAGGTGAAGGGCTAGTGGTTGGCAGAGGCCCACGGACAGTGTGGAGGTTAGGGCTCATGTTAGGCCTAGGATTAGTGGTAGTGGTAGGGGATAGCCGAGGGCTAGGGGTAGGTGTCACGGGAGGACTCCGGGTAGTCCTAGGACTCCGAACGGATGTGGGGCATGATTAGGGTGTGGCTAATGTTGGGTCCAGGGTGATTTCGTAGGACAAGGGTTAGTGATCTGGCTTTCGGTAGGGCAGGGTGTATTGGTCGGTGACGGGCAAGTGCTAGGCTTCGGACTAGAGTGAGCACTGGGCGTTGGTCTAGGGCCCGAGGTAGGGCAAGTGGGAGCGGTAGGCATAGCGCTGGGGTAGGCAAAGGGCAAGGGGTGGGTGTCGGGGTAAACCACGGAGTAGGCCTAGGACCAGGAGTGGGAGCTGTGGCTAGGGATAGGGATGGCGGTGAACCTATGGGTAGGGGGAGCTGTAGGGCAAGGGGTAGGGGTAGGAGCAGAGGTAGTGCTAGGCCTATGCCTAGGGCGAGGGGTAGTGCTCGGGGTAACCTAACCGTAAACCTAACCCTAATCCTAACATTAACCCTAACACTAACACCAACCCTAACCCTAACCCTAACCCTAACCCTAACCCTAAACCTAACACCAACCCTAACCCTAACCCTAACCCTAACCCTAACCCTAACACCAACCCTAACCCTAACCCTAACCCTAACCCTAAACCTAACACCAACCCTAACCCTAACCCTAACCCTAACCCTAACAAGGGCAAGGTGTACTGGTCAGCGACGGGCAAGTCTAGGCCTCGGACTAGAGGGAGCCATGGGCGTTGGTCTAGAACCCGAGCCTGGGTTTGTGGGAGCGGTAGGCATAGCGCTGGGGTAGGCATAGGGCAAGGGGTGTGTGTCGGGGTAAACCTCGGAGTAGGCCTACTGCCAGGAGTTGGAGCTGTGGCTAGGGGTAGGGATGGGGGTGGGCCTATAAGTACGGGGAGCTGTAGGGCCAGGGGAAGCGGTAGGACCAGATGTAGTGCTAGACGTTAGCCTAGGGCGAGGGGTAGTGCTCTGGGTAGGGTTAGGTGAAGGGCTTGCGGTTGGCTGATGCCCATGGGCAGTGTTAGTCTTAGGGCTCATGTTAGGCCTAGGACTAGTGGTAGTGGTAGGGGTTGGCCGAGGGCTAGGGGTAGGTGTCACGAAAGGGCTGCGGGTAGTCCTAGGACTCAAAGCGGGTGTAGGGCTGGATTAGCGTGTGGTACGGGTGGGTCCAGGGTGATTTCGTAGGACACGGGTTAGTGCTCTGACTAACGGTAGGGCAAGGTGTACTGGTCGGCGTCGGGCAGGTGGTAGGCCTCGGACTAGAGGGAGTACTGGGCGTTGGTCTAGGGCCCGACCTAGGGATAGTGGGATCGGTAGGCGTAGCACTGGGGTAGGCATAGGGCAAGCGGTGGGTGTCGGGGTAAACCTCGGAGTAGGCTTTGGGCCAGAGGTTGGAGTTGTGGCTAGGGGTAGGGATGGGGGTGGGCCTATAAGTTGGGGGAGCTGTAGGGCCAGGAGTAGGGGTAGGACCAGAGGTAGTGCTAGGCGTAAGCCTAGGGCGAGGGATAGTGCTCGGGGTAGGGTTAGGTGAAGGGCTAGTGGTTGGCAGAGGCCCACGGGCAGTGTTAGGTTTAGGACTCATGTTAGGCCTAGGACTAGTGGTAGTGGTAGGGGATGGGCGAGGGCTAGGGGTAACTGTCACGGGAGGGCTCCGGGTAGTCCTAGGACTCCGAACGGATGTAGGGCTGGATTAGGGTGTGGTAAGGGTGGGTCCAGGGTGATTTCGTACTACACGGGTTAGTGCTCTGGCTATCAGTAGGGCAAGGTGTACCGGTTGGCGACGGGCAAGTGCTAGGCTTCGCAGTAGAGTGAGCACTGGGCGTTGGTCTAGGGCCCGAGGTAGGGCTAGTGGGAGTGGTAGGCGTAGCGCTGGGATAAACATAGGGCAAGGGGTGGGTGTCGGGGTAAACTTCGGAGTAGGCTTTGGGCCAGGAGTTGGAGTTTTGGCTAGGGGTAGGGATGGGGGTGGGCCTATGTGTAGGGGGACCTGTAGGGCCAGGGGTAGTGGTAGGACCAGAGGTAGTGCTAGGCGTAGGCCTAGGGCGAGGTGTCGTTCTCGGGGTAGGGTTAGGTGAAGGGCTAGTGGTTGGCAGAGGCCCACGGGCAGTGTTAGGGTTAGGGCTCATGTTAGGCCTAGGACTAGTGGTAGTAGTAGGGGATGGCCGAGGGCTAGGAGTAGTGGTCGGGGTAACCTAACCCTAACCCTAACCCTAACACTAACCCTAACCCTAACCCTAACACCAACCCTAACCCTAACCCTAACACTAACCCTAACCCTATACCTAACACCAACCCTAACCCTAACCCTAACCCTAACCCTAACACCAAACCTAACCCTAACCCTAACCCTAACCCTAACACCAACCCTAACCCTAACCCTAACCCTAACTTTAACCCTAACCCTATACCTAACACCAACCCTAACCCTAACCCTAACCCTAACCCTAACACCAACCCTAACCCTAATCCTAACCCTAACCCTAACCCGAACCCTAACACTAACCCTAATTCTAACCCTAACCCTAACACCAACCCTAACCCTAACCCTAACCCTAACCCTAACACTATACCTAACACCAACCCTAACCCTAACCCTAACCCTAACCCTAACACCAACCCTAACCCTAACCCTAACCCTAACCCTAACACCAACCCTAACCCTAATCCTAACCCTAACCCTAACCTTAACACTAACCCTAATTCTAACCCTAACCCTAACACCAACCCTAACCCTAACCCTAACCCTAACCCTAACCCTAACACTATACCTAACACCAACCCTAACCCTAACCCTAACCCTAACCCTAACCCTAAGAAGGGCAAGGTGTACTGGTCAGCGACGGGCAAGTTCTAGGCCTCGGACTAGAGGGAGCCATGGGCGTTGGTCTAGGGCCCGAGCTAGGGCTAGTGAGAGCGGTAGGCGTAGCGCTGGGGTAGGCATAGGGTAAGGGGTGGGTGTCGAGGTAAACCTCGAAGTAGGCCTAGGGCCAGGAGTGGGAGCTGTGGCTAGGGGTAGGGGTGGGAATGGGCCTATGGGTAGGGGGAGCTGTAGGGCCAGGGGTAGTGGTAGGACCAGAGGTAGTGCTAGGCGAAGGCCTAGGGCGAGGGGTAGTGCTCGGGGTAGGGTTAGTTGAAGGGCTAGTGTTTGGCAGAGGCCCATGGGCAGTGTTAGGGTTAGGGCTCATGTTAAGCCTAGGACTAGTGGTAGTGGTAGGGATTGGCCGAGGGCTAGGGGTAGGTTTCACGAAATGGCTCCGGGTAGTTCTAGGACTCGGAACAGGTGTAGGGCTGGATTAGGGTTGGTAATGGTGGGTCCAGGATGATTTCGTAGGACACGGGTTACTTCTCTGGCTAACGGTAGGGCAAGGTGTACTGGTCGGCGACGGGCAAGTGCTAGGCCTCGGACTAGATGAGTACTGGGCGTTGGTCTAGGGCCCGAGCTAGGGCTAGTGGTAGCGATAGGCGTAGCGCTGGGGTAGGCATAGGGCAAGGGGTGGGTGTCGAGGTAAACCTCGGAGTAGGCCTAGTGCCAGGAGTTGGAGCTGTGGCTAGGGGTAGGGATGGGGGTGGGCCTATTTGTAGGGGGAGCTGTAGGGCCAGGGGTAGGGGTAGGACCAGAGTTAGTGCTAGGCGTAAGCCTAGGGCGAGGGGTAGTGCTCGGGGTAACATAACCCTAACCCTAACCCTAACCATAACCCTAACCCTAACCCTAACACTAACCCTAACACCAACCCTAACCCTAACCCTAACCCTAACCCTATCCCTATACCTAACACCAAACCTAACCCTAACCATAACCGTAACCCTAACACCAACCCTAACCCTAACCCTAACCCTAAACCCTAACACTAACCCTAACCCTAACCCTAACCCTAACCCTAACGCTAACAAGGGCAAGGTGTACTCGTCAGCGACGGGCAAGTTCTAGGCCTCGGACTAGAGGGAGCCATGGGTGTTGGTCTACTGCCCGAGCTAGGGCTAGTGGGAGCCGTAGGCGTAGCGCTGGTGTAGGCATAGGTCAAGGGGTGGGTGTCGAGGTAAACCTCGGAGTAGGCCTAGGGCCAGGAGTGGGAGCTGTGGCTAGGGGTAGGCGTGGGGGTGGGCCTATGGGTAGGGGGAGCTGTAGGGCCAGGTGTAGGTGTAGGACCAGAGGTAGTGCTAGGCGTAGGCCTAGGGCGAGGGGTAGTGCTCGGGGTAGGGTTAGTTGAAGGGCTAGTGGTTGGCAGAGGCCCACGGGCAGTGTTAGGGTTAGGGCTCTGTTAAGCCTAGGAATAGTGGTAGTGGTAGGGGTTGGCCGAGGGCTAGGGGTAGGTGTCACGGGAGCGCTCCGGGTAGTCCTAGGACTCGGAACAGGTGTAGGGCTGGATTAGGGTGTGGTAAGGGTGGGTCCAGGGTGATTTCGTAGGACATGGGTTAGTGCTCTGCTAACAGTAGGGCAAGGTGTACTGGTCGGGGACGGGCAAGTGCTAGGCCTCGGACTAGATGAGTACTGGGCGTTGGTCTAGGGCCCGAGCTAGGGCTAGTGGTAGCGATAGGCGTAGCGCTGGGGTAGGCATAGGGCAAGGGGTGGGTGTCGAGGTAAACCTCGGAGTAGGCCTAGTGCCAGGAGTTGGAGCTGTGGCTAGGGGTAGGGATTTGGGTGGACCTATGGTTATGGGGAACTGTAGGGCCAGGGGTAGCGGTAGGACCAGAGGTAGTGCTAGGCGTAGGCCTAGGGCGAGGGGTAGTGCTCTGGGTAGGGATGGTGAAGGGCTAGTGGTTAGCTGAGGCCCACGGGCAGTGATACGGTTAGGGCTCATGTTAGGCCTAGGACTAGTGGTAGTGGTAGGGGTTGGCCGAGGGCTCGGGGTAGGTGTCACGGGAGGGCTACGGGTAATCCTAGGACTCGGAACGGGTGTAGGGCTGGATTAGGGTGTGGTAAGGGTGGGTCCAGGGTGATTTCATAAAACACGGGTTAGTGCTATGGCTAACGGTAGGGCAAGGTGTACTGGTCGGGGTCGGGCAAGTGGTAGGCCTCGGACTAGAGGGAGCACAGGGCGTTGGTCTAGGGCCCGAGCTAGGGCTAGTAGGAGCGGTAGGCGTAGCACTGGGGTAGGCATAGGGCAAGGGGTGGGTGTCGAGGTAAACCTCGGAGTAGGCTTTGGCCCAGGAGTTGGAGTTGTGGCTAGGGGTAGGGATGGGGGTGGGCCCATGAGTAGGGGGAGCTGTAGGGCCAGGGGTAGCGGTAGGACCAGAGGTAGTGCTAGGCGTAGGCCTAGGGCGAGGGGTAGTGCTCGGGGTAGGGTTAGTTAAAGGGCTAGTGGTTGGCAGAGGCCCACGGGCAGTTTTAGGGTTAGGGCTCACGTTAAACCTAGGACTAGTGGTAGTGGTAGGGGTTGGCCGAGGGCTAGGGGTAGGTGTCACGGGAGGGCTCCGGGTAGTCCTAGGACTCGGAACAGGTGTAGGGCTGGATTAGGGTGTGGTAAGGGTGGGTCAAGGGTGATTTCGTAGGACACAAGTTACTGCTCTGGCTAACGGTAGGGCAAGGTGTACTGGTCGGCCTCGGGCAAGTGGTAGGCCTCTGACTAGAGGGAGCACTGGGCGTTGGTCTAGGGCCCGAGCTAGGGCTAGTGGGAGCGGTAGGCGTAGCGCTGGGGTAGGCATAGGGCAAGGGGTGGTTGTCGGGTTAAACTTCGGAGTAGGCTTTGGGCCAGGAGAGGGAGCTGTGGCTAGGGGTAGGGATGGGGGTGGGCCCATAGGTAGGAGGAGCTGTAGGGCCAGAGGTAGGGGTAGGACCAGAGGTAGTGCTAGGCGTAGGCCTAGGGCGAGAGGTAGTGCTCGGGGTAACCTAACCCTAACCCTAACCCTAACACTAACCCTAACCCTAACCTAACCCTAACCCTAACACCAACCCTAACCCTGATTCTAAGCCTAACCATAACCCTAAACCTAACACTAACCCTAACCCTAACCCTAACCCTAACCCTAATGCTAACCCTAAACCTAACCCTAACCCTAACCCTAACAAGGGCAAGGTGTACTGGTCAGCGACGGGCAAGTTCTAGGCCTCGGACTAGAGGGAGCCATGGGCGTTGGTCTACTGCCCGAGCTAGGGCTAGTGGGAGCGGTAGGCGTAGCGCTGGGGTAGGCAAAGGGCAAGGGGTGGGTGTCGGGGTAAACCTCAGAGTAGGCCTAGGACCAGGAGTGGGAGCTGTGGCTAGGGGTAGGGATAGGGGTGGGCCTATGGGTAGGGGAATCTGTAGGGCCAGGGGTAGGTGTAGGACCAGAGGTAGTTCTAGGCGTAGGCCTAGGGCGAAGGGTAGTGCTCGGGGTAACCTAACCCTAACCCTAACCCTAACACTAACCCTAACCCTAACCCTAACCCTAACACCAACCCTAACCCTAACCCTAACCCTAACACTAACCCTATACCTAACACCAACCCTAATCCTAACCCTAACCCTAACCCTAACACCAACCCTAACCCTAAAACTAACCCTAACCCTAACCCTAACCCTAACACAAACCCTAACTCTAACCCTAACCTTAACCCTAACACCAACCCTAACCCTAATCCTAACCCTAACCTTAACCCTAACACCAACCCTAACCCTAACCTTAACCCTAACCCTAACACCAACCCTAACCCTAACCCTAACCCTAACCCTAACCCTATACCTAACACCAACCCTAACCCTAACCCTAACACCAACCCGAACCCTAATCCTAACCGTAACCCTAACCCTAACCCTAACACTAACCCTAACCCTAACCCTAACCTTAACACCAACCCTAACCCTAACCCTAACCCTAACCCTAACCCTATACCTAACACCAACCCTAACCCTAACCCTAACCCTAACCCTAACACCAACCCTAAACCTAACCCTAACCCTAACCCTAACCCTAAACGAACCCTAACCCTTATCCTAACCCTAACCCTAATCCTAACCCTAACCCTAAAACCAACCCTAAACCTAACCCTAACCCTAACCCTAACCCTAAACCTAACACCAACCCTAACCCTAACCCTAACCCTAACCCTAACACCAACCCTAACCCTAACCCTAACCCTAAACCCTTATCCTAATCTAACCCTAACCCTAACCCTAACCCTAACAAGGGCAAGGTGTACTGGTCAGCGACGGGCACGTTCTAGGCCTCGGACTAGAGGGAACCATGGGCGTTGGTCTAGGTCCCGAGCTAGGGCTAGTGAGAGCGGTAAGCGTAGCGCTGGGGTAGGCATAGGGCAAAGGGTGGGTGTCGAGGTAAACCTCGGAGTAGGCCTAGGGCCAGGAGAGGGAGCTGTGGCTAGGGGTAGGGATGGGGGTGGGCCTATAAGTAGGGGGAGCTGTAGAACCAGGGGTAGGGGTAGGACCAGAGGTAGTGCTAGGCGTAAGCCTAGGGCGAGGAGTAGTGCTCGGTGTAGGGTTAGGTGAAGGGCTAGTGGTTGGCAGAGGCCCACGGGCAGTGTTAGGGTTAGGGCTCATGTTAAGCCTAGGACTAGTGGTAGTGGTAGGGGTTGGCCGAGGGCTACGGGTAGGTGTCACGGGAGGGCTCCGGGTAGTCCTAGGACTCCGAACGGATGTGGGGCATGATTAGGGTGTGGCTAATGGTGTTTCCAGGGTAATTACGTAGGACAAGGGTTAGTGTTCTGGCTATCGGTAGGGCAAGGTGTACTGGACGGTGACGGGCAAGTGCTAGGCTTCGGACTAGAGTGAGCACTGGGCGTTGGTCTAGGGCCCGAGGTAGGGCTAGTGGGAGCGGTAGGCGTAGCGCTGGGGTAGGCAAAGGGCAAGAGGTGGGTGTCGGGGTAAACCTCGGAGTAGGCCTAGGACCAGGAGTGGGAGCTGTGGCTAGGGGTAGGGATGGGGGTGGGCCCATAGGTAGGAGGAGCTGTAGGGCCAGAGGTAGGGGTAGGAACAGAGGTAGTGCTAGGCGTAGGCCTAGGGCGAGGGGTAGTGCTCTGGGTAGGGATGGCGAAGGGCTAGTGGTTAGCTGAGGCCCACGGGCAGTGATACGGTTAGGGCTCATGTTAGGCCTAGGACTAGTGGTAGTGGTAGGGGTTGGCCGAGGGCTCGGGGTAGGTGTCACGGGAGGGCTACGGGTAATCCTAGGACTCGGAACGGGTGTAGGGCTGGATTAGGGTGTGGTAAGGGTGGGTCCAGGGTGATTTCATAAAACACGGGTTAGTGCTATGGCTAACGGTAGGGCAAGGTGTACTGGTCGGGGTCGGGCAAGTGGTAGGCCTCGGACTAGAGGGAGCACAGGGCGTTGGTCTAGGGCCCGAGCTAGGGCTAGTAGGAGCGGTAGGCGTAGCACTGGGGTAGGCATAGGGCAAGGGGTGGGTGTCGAGGTAAACCTCGGAGTAGGCTTTGGCCCAGGAGTTGGAGTTGTGGCTAGGGGTAGGGATGGGGGTGGGCCCATGAGTAGGGGGAGCTGTAGGGCCAGGGGTAGCGGTAGGACCAGAGGTAGTGCTAGGCGTAGGCCTAGGGCGAGGGGTAGTGCTCGGGGTAGGGTTAGTTAAAGGGCTAGTGGTTGGCAGAGGCCCACGGGCAGTGTTAGGGTTAGGGCTCATGTTAAACCTAGGACTAGTGGTAGTGGTAGGGGTTGGCCGAGGGCTAGGGGTAGGTGTCACGGGAGGTCTCCGGGTAGTCCTAGGACTCGGAACAGGTGTAGGGCTGGATTAGGGTGTGGTAAGGGTGGGTCAAGGGTGATTTCGTAGGACACAAGTTACTGCTCTGGCTAACGGTAGGGCAAGGTGTACTGGTCGGCCTCGGGCAAGTGGTAGGCCTCTGACTAGAGGGAGCACTGGGCGTTGGTCTAGGGCCCGAGCTAGGGCTAGTGGGAGCGGTAGGCGTAGCGCTGGGGTAGGCATAGGGCAAGGGGTGGTTGTCGGGTTAAACTTCGGAGTAGGCTTTGGGCCAGGAGAGGGAGCTGTGGCTAGGGGTAGGGATGGCGGTGGGCCCATAGGTAGGAGGAGCTGTAGGGCCAGAGGTAGGGGTAGGACCAGAGGTAGTGCTAGGCGTAGGCCTAGGGCGAGAGGTAGTGCTCGGGGTAACCTAACCCTAACCCTAACCCTAACACTAACCCTAACCCTAACCTAACCCTAACCCTAACACCAACCCTAACCCTGATTCTAAGCCTAACCATAACCCTAAACCTAACACTAACCCTAACCCTAACCCTAACCCTAACCCTAATGCTAACCCTAAACCTAACCCTAACCCTAACCCTAACAAGGGCAAGGTGTACTGGTCAGCGACGGGCAAGTTCTAGGCCTCGGACTAGAGGGAGCCATGGGCGTTGGTCTACTGCCCGAGCTAGGGCTAGTGGGAGCGGTAGGCGTAGCGCTGGGGTAGGCAAAGGGTAAGGGGTGGGTGTCGGGGTAAACCTCAGAGTAGGCCTAGGACCAGGAGTGGGAGCTGTGGCTAGGGGTAGGGATAGGGGTGGGCCTATGGGTAGGGGAATCTGTAGGGCCAGGGGTAGGTGTAGGACCAGAGGTAGTTCTAGGCGTAGGCCTAGGGCGAAGGGTAGTGCTCGGGGTAACCTAACCCTAACCCTAACCCTAACACTAACCCTAACCCTAACCCTAACCCTAACACCAACCCTAACCCTAACCCTAACCCTAACACTAACCCTATACCTAACACCAACCCTAATCCTAACCCTAACCCTAACCCTAACACCAACCCTAACCCTAAAACTAACCCTAACCCTAACCCTAACCCTAACACAAACCCTAACTCTAACCCTAACCTTAACCCTAACACCAACCCTAACCCTAATCCTAACCCTAACCTTAACCCTAACACCAACCCTAACCCTAACCTTAACCCTAACCCTAACACCAACCCTAACCCTAACCCTAACCCTAACCCTAACCCTATACCTAACACCAACCCTAACCCTAACCCTAACACCAACCCGAACCCTAATCCTAACCGTAACCCTAACCCTAACCCTAACACTAACCCTAACCCTAACCCTAACCTTAACACCAACCCTAACCCTAACCCTAACCCTAACCCTATACCTAACACCAACCCTAACCCTAACCCTAACCCTAACCCTAACACCAACCCTAAACCTAACCCTAACCCTAACCCTAACCCTAAACGAACCCTAACCCTTATCCTAACCCTAACCCTAATCCTAACCCTAACCCTAAAACCAACCCTAAACCTAACCCTAACCCTAACCCTAACCCTAAACCTAACACCAACCCTAACCCTAACCCTAACCCTAACACCAACCCTAACCCTAACCCTAACCCTAAACCCTTATCCTAATCTAACCCTAACCCTAACCCTAACCCTAACAAGGGCAAGGTGTACTGGTCAGCGACGGGCACGTTCTAGGCCTCGGACTAGAGGGAACCATGGGCGTTGGTCTAGGTCCCGAGCTAGGGCTAGTGAGAGCGGTAAGCGTAGCGCTGGGGTAGGCATAGGGCAAAGGGTGGGTGTCGAGGTAAACCTCGGAGTAGGCCTAGGGCCAGGAGAGGGAGCTGTGGCTAGGGGTAGGGATGGGGGTGGGCCTATAAGTAGGGGGAGCTGTAGAACCAGGGGTAGGGGTAGGACCAGAGGTAGTGCTAGGCGTAAGCCTAGGGCGAGGAGTAGTGCTCGGTGTAGGGTTAGGTGAAGGGCTAGTGGTTGGCAGAGGCCCACGGGCAGTGTTAGGGTTAGGGCTCATGTTAAGCCTAGGACTAGTGGTAGTGGTAGGGGTTGGCCGAGGGCTACGGGTAGGTGTCACGGGAGGGCTCCGGGTAGTCCTAGGACTCCGAACGGATGTGGGGCATGATTAGGGTGTGGCTAATGGTGTTTCCAGGGTAATTACGTAGGACAAGGGTTAGTGTTCTGGCTATCGGTAGGGCAAGGTGTACTGGACGGTGACGGGCAAGTGCTAGGCTTCGGACTAGAGTGAGCACTGGGCGTTGGTCTAGGGCCCGAGGTAGGGCTAGTGGGAGCGGTAGGCGTAGCGCTGGGGTAGGCAAAGGGCAAGAGGTGGGTGTCGGGGTAAACCTCGGAGTAGGCCTAGGACCAGGAGTGGGAGCTGTGGCTAGGGGTAGGGATGGGGGTGGGCCCATAGGTAGGAGGAGCTGTAGGGCCAGAGGTAGGGGTAGGAACAGAGGTAGTGCTAGGCGTAGGCCTAGGATGAGGGGTAGTGATCGGGGTAACCTGACCCTAACCCTAACCCTAACCCTAACCCTAACCTATCCCTAACCCTAACACCAACCCTAACCCTGATTCTAACCCTAACCCTAACACTAAACCTAACATTAACCCTAATTCTAACCCTAACCCTAACCCTAACCCTAAACCTAACATTAACCCTAATTCTAACCCTAACACTAACCCTAACCCTAACCCTAACCCTAACCCTAACATCAACCCTAACCCTAACACTAACCCTAACCCTAACCCTAAACCTAAAACCAACCCTAACCCTAATCCTAACCCTAACCTTAACCCTAACCCTAATCCTAACACCAACCCTAACCCTAACCCTAACCCTAACCCTAAACCGAAACCTAACACCAACCCTAACCTAACCCTAACCCTAACTTTAACACTAACCCTAACCCTAACCCTAACCCTAACCCTAACACCAACCCTAACTCTAACCCTAACCCTAACCCTAACACCAACCCTAACCCTAACACTAACCCTAACCCTAACCCTATACCTAACACCAACCCTAACCCTAACTCTAACACTAACACCAACCCTAACCCTAATACTAACCGTAACCCTAACCCTAACCCTAACACTAACCCTAACCCTAACCCTAACCCTAACACCAACCCTAAACCTAACCCTAACCCTCACCCTAACCCTATACCTAACACCAACCCTAACCCTAACCCTAACCCTAACCCTAACACCAACGCTAACCCTAACGCTAACCCTAACCCTAACCCTAACACCAACCCTAACCCTTATCCTAACCCTAACCCTAACCCTAACCCTAACCCTAACACCAACCCTAACCCTAACCCTAACCCTAAACCTAACACCAAACCTAACCCTAACCCTAACCCTAACCCTAACACCAACCCTAACCCTAACCCTAACCCTAAACCCTAATCCTAACCCTAACCCTAACCTTAACCCTAACCCTAACCCTAACCCTTACAAGGGCAAGGTGTACTGGTCAGCGACGGGCAAGTTCTAGGCCTCGGACTAGAGGGAACCATGGGCGTTGGTCTAGGGCCCGAGCTAGGGCTAGTGAGAGCGGTAGGCGTAGCGCTGGGGTAGGCATAGGGCAAGGGGTGGGAGTCGAGGTAAACCTCGGAATAGGCCTAGGGCCAGGAGAGGGAGCTGTGGCTAGGGGTAGGGATGGGGGTGGGCCTATAAGTAGGGGGAGCTGTAGAACCAGGGGTAGGGGTAGGACCAGAGGTAGTGCTAGGCGTAAGCCTAGGGCGAGGGGCCGTGCTCGGGGTAGAGTTAGGTGAAGGGCTAGTGGTTGGCAGAGGCCCACAGGCAATGTTAGGGTTAGGGCTCATGTTAGGCCTAGGACTAGTGGTAGGGGTAGGGGATGGCCGAGGGTTAGGGGTAGGTGTCACGGGAGGGCTCCCGGTAGTCCTAAGACTCAGAACAGTTGTAGGGCTGGATTAGGGTGTGGCTAATGGTGGGTCCAGTGTGATTTCGCAGGACAAGTGTTAGTGATCTGGCTATCGGTAGGGCAAGGTGTACTGGTCGGTGACGGGCAAGTGCTAGGCTTCGGACTAGAGTGAGCACTGGGCGTTGCTCTAGGGCCCGAGGTAGGGCTAGTGGGAGCGGTAGGCGTAGCGCTGTGGTAGGCAAAGGGCAAGGGGTGTGTGTCGGGGTAAACCTCGGAGTAAGCCTAGGTCCAGGAGTGGGAGCTGTGGCTAGGGGTAGGGATGGGGGTGGGCCTATGGGTAGGGGGAGCTGTAGGGACAGGGGTAGGGGAAGGACCAGAGGTAGTGCTAGGCGTAGGCCTAGGGGGAGGGGTAGTGCTCGGGGTAACCTAACCCTAACCCTAACCCTAACACTAACCCTAACCCTAAACCTAAACCTAACACCAACCCTAACTCTAACCCTAACCCTAACACTAACACTATACCTAACACCAACCCTAACCCTAACCCTAACCCTAACCCTAACACCAACCCTAACCCTAACCCTAACCCTAACCCTAACACCAACCCTAACTCTAACCCTAACCCTAACCCTAACACTAACCCTAACCCTAACCCTAACCTTAACACCAACCCTAACCCTAACCCTAACCCTAACCCTAACCCTATACCTAACACCAACCCTAACCCTAACCCTAACCCTAACCCTAACACCAACCCTAAACCTAACCCTAACCCTAACCCTAACCCTAAACGAACCCTAACCCTTATCCTAACCCTAACCCTAATCCTAACCCTAACCCTAAAACCAACCCTAAACCTAACCCTAACCCTAACCCTAACCCTAAACCTAACACCAATCCTAACCCTAACCCTAACCCTAACCCTAACACCAACCCTAACCCTAACCCTAACCCTAAACCCTTATCCTAATCTAACCCTAACCCTAACCCTAACCCTAACAAGGGCAAGGTGTACTGGTCAGCGACGGGCACGTTCTAGGCCTCGGACTAGAGGGAAACATGGGCGTTGGTCTAGGTCCCGAGCTAGGGCTAGTGAGAGCGGTAAGCGTAGCGCTGGGGTAGGCATAGGGCAAAGGGTGGGTGTCGAGGTAAACCTCGGAGTAGGCCTAGGGCCAGGAGAGGGAGCTGTGGCTAGGGGTAGGGATGGGGGTGGGCCTATAAGTAGGGGGAGCTGTAGAACCAGGGGTAGGGGTAGGACCAGAGGTAGTGCTAGGCGTAAGCCTAGGGCGAGGAGTAGTGCTCGGTGTAGGGTTAGGTGAAGGGCTAGTGGTTGGCAGAGGCCCACGGGCAGTGTTAGGGTTAGGGCTCATGTTAAGCCTAGGACTAGTGGTAGTGGTAGGGGTTGGCCGAGGGCTACGGGTAGGTGTCACGGGAGGGCTCCGGGTAGTCCTAGGACTCCGAACGGATGTGGGGCATGATTAGGGTGTGGCTAATGGTGTTTCCAGGGTAATTACGTAGGACAAGGGTTAGTGTTCTGGCTATCGGTAGGGCAAGGTGTACTGGACGGTGACGGGCAAGTGCTAGGCTTCGGACTAGAGTGAGCACTGGGCGTTGGTCTAGGGCCCGAGGTAGGGCTAGTGGGAGCGGTAGGCGTAGCACTGGGGTAGGCAAAGGGCAAGAGGTGGGTGTCGGGGTAAACCTCGGAGTAGGCCTAGGACCAGGAGTGGGAGCTGTGGCTAGGGGTAGGGATGGGGGTGGGCCCATAGGTAGGAGGAGCTGTAGGGCCAGAGGTAGGGGTAGGAACAGAGGTAGTGCTAGGCGTAGGCCTAGGATGAGGGGTAGTGATCGGGGTAACCTGACCCTAACCCTAACCCTAACCCTAACCCTAAACCTAACATTAACCCTAATTCTAACCCTAACACTAACCCTAACCCTAACCCTAACCCTAACCCTAACATCAACCCTAACCCTAACACTAACCCTAACCCTAACCCTAAACCTAAAACCAACCCTAACCCTAATCCTAACCCTAACCTTAACCCTAACCCTAACCCTAACACCAACCCTAACCCTAACCCTAACCCTAACCCTAAACCGAAACCTAACAACAACCCTAACCTAACCCTAACCCTAACCCTAACACTAACCCTAACCCTAACCCTAACCCTAACCCTAACACCAACCCTCACTCTAACCCTAACCCTAACCCTAACACCAACCCTAACCCTAACCCTAACCCTAACCCTAACCCTATACCTAACACCAACCCTAACCCTACTCTAACACTAACACCAACCCTAACCCTAATACTAACCGTAACCCTAACCCTAACCCTAACACTAACCCTAACCCTAACCCTAACCCTAACACCAACCCTAAACCTAACCCTAACCCTCACCCTAACCCTATACCTAACACCAACCCTAACCCTAACCCTAACCCTAACCCTAACACCAACGCTAACCCTAACGCTAACCCTAACCCTAACCCTAACACCAACCCTAACCCTTATCCTAACCCTAACCCTAACCCTAACCCTAACCCTAACACCAACCCTAACCCTAACCCTAACCCTAAACCTAACACCAACCCTAACCCTAACCCTAACCCTAACCCTAACACCAACCCTAACCCTAACCCTAACCCTAAACCCTAATCCTAACCCTAACCCTAACCTTAACCCTAACCCTAACCCTAACCCTTACAAGGGCAAGGTGTACTGGTCAGCGACGGGCAAGTTCTAGGCCTCGGACTAGAGGGAACCATGGGCGTTGGTCTAGGGCCCGAGCTAGGGCTAGTGAGAGCGGTAGGCGTAGCGCTGGGGTAGGCATAGGGCAAGGGGTGGGTGTCGAGGTAAACCTCGGAATAGGCCTAGGGCCAGGAGAGGGAGCTGTGGCTAGGGGTAGGGATGGGGGTGGGCCTATAAGTAGGGGGAGCTGTAGAACCAGGGGTAGGGGTAGGACCAGAGGTAGTGCTAGGCGTAAGCCTAGGGCGAGGGGCCGTGCTCGGGGTAGAGTTAGGTGAAGGGCTAGTGGTTGGCAGAGGCCCAGAGGCAGTGTTAGGGTTAGGGCTCATGTTAGGCCTAGGACTAGTGGTAGTGGTAGGGGATGGCCGAGGGTTAGGGGTAGGTGTCACGGGAGGGCTCCGGGTAGTCCTAAGACTCAGAACAGTTGTAGGGCTGGATTAGGGTGTGGCTAATGGTGGGTCCAGTGTGATTTCGCAGGACAAGTGTTAGTGATCTGGCTATCGGTAGGGCAAGGTGTACTGGTCGGTGACGGGCAAGTGCTAGGCTTCGGACTAGAGTGAGCACTGGGCGTTGCTCTAGGGCCCGAGGTAGGGCTAGTGGGAGCGGTAGGCGTAGCGCTGTGGTAGGCAAAGGGCAAGGGGTGTGTGTCGGGGTAAACCTCGGAGTAAGCCTAGGTCCAGGAGTGGGAGCTGTGGCTAGGGGTAGGGATGGGGGTGGGCCTATGGGTAGGGGGAGCTGTAGGGCCAGGGGTAGGGGAAGGACCAGAGGTAGTGCTAGGCGTAGGCCTAGGGGGAGGGGTAGTGCTCGGGGTAACCTAACCCTAACCCTAACCCTAACACTAACCCTAACCCTAAACCTAAACCTAACACCAACCCTAACCCTAACCCTAACCCTAACACTAACACTATACCTAACACCAACCCTAACCCTAACCCTAACCCTAACCCTAACACCAACCCTAACCCTAACCCTAACCCTAACCCTAACACCAACCCTAACTCTAACCCTAACCCTAACCCTAACACCAACCCTAAGCCTAATCCTAACCCTAATCCTAACCCTAACACCAACCCTAACCCTAACCTTAACCCTAACCCTAACACCAACCCTAACCCTAACCCTAACCCTAACCCTAACCCTATACCTAACACCAACCCTAACCCTAACCCTAACACCAACCCTAACCCTAATCCTAACCGTAACCCTAACCCTAACACTAACCCTAACCCTAACCCTAACCCTAACACCAACCCTAACCCTAACCCTAACCCTAACCCTAACCCTAACCCTATACCTATCACCAACCCTAACCCTAACCCTAACTCCAACCCTAACCCTAACCCTAACCCTAACCCTAACTCTAACACCAACCCTAACCCTTATCCTAACCCTAACCCTAACCCTAACCCTAACCCTAACACCAACCCTAACCCTAACCCTAACCCTAACCCTAACCCTAAACCTAACACCAACCCTAACCCTAACCCTAACCCTAACCCTAACACCAACACTAACCCTAACCCTAACCCTAAACACTTATCCTAACCCTAACCCTAACCCTAACCCTAACCCTAAAAAGGGCAAGGTGTACTGGTCAGCGACGGGCACGTTCTAGGCCTCGGACTAGAGGGAACCATGGGCGTTGGTCTAGGGCCCGAGCTAGGGCTAGTGAGAGCGGTAAGCGTAGCGCTGGGGTAGGCATAGGGCAAGGGGTGGGTGTCGAGGTAAACCTCGGAGTAGGTCTAGGGCCAGGAGAGGGAGCTGTGTCTAGGGGTAGGGATGGGGGTGGGCCTATAAGTAGGGGGAGCTGTAGAACCAGGGGTAGGGGTAGGACCAGAGGTAGTGCTAGGCGTAAGCCTAGGGCGAGGAGTAGTGCTCGGGGTAGGGTTAGGTGAAGGGCTAGTGGTTGGCAGAGGCCCACGGGCAGTGTTAGGGTTAGGGCTCATTTTAGGCCTAGGACTAGTGGTAGTGGTAGGGGATGGCCGAGGGCTAGGGGTAACTGTCACAAGAGGGCTCCGGGTAGTCCTAGGACTCCGAACGGATGTAGGGCTGGATTAGGGTGTGGCTAATGGTGCGTCTAGGGTGATTTCGTAGGACACGGGTTAGTGCTCTGGCTATCCGTAGGGCAAGGTGTACCGGTTGGAGACGGGCAATTGCTAGGCTTCGGACTAGAGTGAGCACTGGGCGTTGGTCTAGGGCCCGAGGTAGGGCTAGTGGGAGCGGTTCGCGTAGCACTGGGGTAGGCAAAGGGCAAGGGGTGGGTGTCGGGGTAAACCTCGGAGTAGGCCTAGGACCAGGAGTGGGAGCTGTGGCTAGGGGTAGGGATGGGGGTGGGCCTATGGGTAGGGGGAGCTGTAGGGACAGGGGTAGGTGTGGGACCAGAGGTAGTGCTAGGCGTAGGCCTAGGGCGAGGGGTAGTGCTCGGGGTAACCTAACACTAACCCTAACCCTAACACTAACCCTAACCCTAACACTAACCCTAACACCAACCCTAACCCTAACCCTAATGCTAACCCTAACCCTATACCTAACACCAACCCTAAACCTAACCCTAACCCTAACCCTAACACCAAACCTAACCCTAACCCTAACCCTAACCATAACCCTATACCTAACACCAACCCTAACCCTAACCCTAACCCTAACCCTAACACCAACCCTAACCCTAACCCTAACCCTATACCTAACACCAACCCTAACCCTAACCCTAACCCTAACCCTAACACCAACCCTAACCCGAATCCTAACCCTAACCCTAACCCTATACCTAACACCAACCCTAACCCTAACCCTAACCCTAACCCTAACAAGGGCAAGGTGTACTGGTCAGCGACGGGCAAGTTCTAGGCCTCGGACGAGAGGGAGCCATGGGCGGTGGTCTAGGGCCCGAACTAGGGCTAGTGGAAACGGTAGGCGTAGCGCTGGGGTAGGCATAGGGCAAGGGGTGGGTGTCGAGGTAAACCTCGGTGTAGGCCTAGGGCCAGGAGTGGGAGCTGTGGCTAGGGGTAGGGGTGGGGGTGGACCTATGGGTAGGGGGAGCTGTACGGCCAGGGGTAGTGGTAGGACCAGAAGTACTGCTAGGCCTAGGCCTAGGGCGAGGGTTAGTGCTCGGGGTAGGGTTCGTTGAAGGGCTCGTGGTTGGCAGAGGCCCACAAGCAGTGTTAGGGTAGGACTCATGTTAAGCCTAGGACTAGTGGTAGTAATAGGGGTTGGCCGAGGGCTAGTGGTAGGTGTCACGGGAGGGCTCCGGGTAGTCCTAGGACTCGGAACAGGTGTAGGGCTGGATTAGGGTGTGGAAAGGGTGAGTCCAGGGTGATTTCGTAGGACACGGGTTACTGCACAGGCTAACGGTAGGGCAAGGTGTACTGGTCGGCCTCGGGTAAGTGGTAGACCTCTGACTAGATGAGCACTGGGCGTTGGTCTAGGGCCCGAGCTAGGGCTAGTGGGAGCGGTAGGCGTAACGCTGGGGTAGGCATAGGGCAAGGGGTGGGTGTCGAGGTAAACCTCGGAGTAGGCCTAGGGCCAGGAGTGGGAGCTGTGGCTAGGGGTAGGGGTTGGGGTAAGCCTATGGGTAGGGGGAGCTGTAGGGCCAGGTGTAGGGGTAGGACCAGAGGTAGTGCTAGACGTAGGCCTAGGGCGAGGGGCAGTGCTCGGGGTAGGGTTAGTTGAAGGGCTAGTGGTTGGCAGAGGCCCACGGGCAGTGTTAGGGTTAGGGCTCATGTTAAGCCTAGGACTAGTGGTAGTGGTAGGGATTGGCCGAAGGCTAGGGGTAGGTGTCACGGGAGGGCTCCGGGTAGGTCTAGGACTCGGAACAGGTGTAGGGCTGGATTACGGTTGGTAAGGGTGGGTCCAGTGATTTCGTAGGACACGGGTTACTGCTCTGGCTAACGGTTGGGCAAGGTGTACTGGTCGGCGACGGGCAAGTGCTAGGCCTCGGACTAGATGAGCACTGTGCGTTGGTCTAGGGCCCGAGCTAGGGCTAGAGGGAGCGTTAGGCGTAGCGCTGGGGTAGGCATAGGGCAAGGGGAGGGTGTCGGGGTAAACCTCGGAGTCGGCCTAGTACCAGGAGTTGGAGTTGTGGGTAGGGGTAGGGATTTGGTTAGGCCTATGGTTAGTGGGAGCTGTAGGGCCTGGGGTAGCGGTAGGACCAGAGGTAGTGCTAGGCATAGGCCTAGGGCGAGGGGTAGTGCTCTGGGTAGGGATTGTGAAGGGCTAGTGGTTGGCTGAGGCCCACGGGCAGTGTTAGTCTTAGGGCTCATGTTAGGCCTAGGACTAGTGGTAGTGGTAGGGGTTGGCCGAGGACTAGGGATAGGTGTCACGGGAGGGCTCCGGGTAGTCCTAGGACTCGGAACGGGTGTAGGGCTGGATTAGGGTGTGGTAAGGGTTGGTCCAGGGTGATTTTGTAGGACACGGGTTAGTGCTCTGGCTAAAGGTAGGGCAAGGTGTACTTGTCGGCGTCGGGCAAGTGGTAGGCCTCGGACTAGAGGGAGCACTGGGCGTTGGTCTTCGGCCCGAGCTAGGGCTAGTGGGAGCGTTAGACGTAGCACTGGGGTAGGCATAGGGCAAAGGGTGGGTGTCGGGGTAAACCTCGGAGTAGGCTTTGGGTCAGGAGTTAAAGTTGTGGCTAGGGGTAGGGATGGGGGTGGGCCTATGGGTAGGGGGAGCTGTAGGGCCAGGGGTAGGGGTAGGACAAGAGGTAGTGCTAGGCGTAGGCCTAGGTCGAGGGGTAGTGCTCGGGGTAGGGTTAGGTGAAGGGCTAGTGGTTGGCAGAGGCCCACGGGCATGGTTAGGGTTAGGGCTCATGTTAGGCCTAGGACTAGTGGTAGTAGTAGGGGATGGCCGAGGGCTAGGTGTAGGTGTCACGGGAGGGCTCTGGGTAGTCCTAGGACTCCGAACGGATATGGGGCATGATTAGGGTGTGGCTAATGGTGCGTCCAGGGTGATTTCGTAGGACACGGGTTAGTGCTCTGGCTATCGGCAGGCAAGGTGTACTGGTCGGCGACGCGCAAGTGCTAGGCTTCAAACTAGAGTGAGCACTGGGCGTTGGTCTAGGGCCCGAGGTAGGGCTAGTGGGAGCGGTAGGCGTAGCGCTGTGGTAGGCAAAGGGAAAGGGGTGTGTGTCGGGGTAAACCTCGGAGTAGGCCTAGGACCAGGAGTGGGAGCGGTGGCTAGGGGTAGGGATGGGGGTGGGCCTATGGGTAGGGGGAGCTGTAGGACCAGGGGTAGAGGTAGGACCAGAGGTTGCCAGGCGTAGGCCTAGGGCGAGGGGTAGTGCTCGGGGTAACCTAACCCTAACACTAACCCTAACCCTAACCCTAACCCTAACCCTAACCCTAACCCTTACCCTAACATCAACCCTAACCCTAACACTAACCCTAACCCTAACCCTAAACCTAAAACCAACCCTAACCCTAATCCTAACCCTAACCTTAACCCTAACCCTAACCCTAACACCAACCCTAACCCTAACCCTAAACCTAACCCTAAACCGAAACCTAACACCAACCCTAACCTAACCCTAACCCTAACCCTAACACTAACCCTAACCCTAACCCTAACCCTAACCCTAACACCAACCCTAACTCTAACCCAAACCCTAACCCTAACACCAACCCTAACCCTAATCCTAACCCTAACCCTAACCCTAACACCAACCCTAAACCTTACCTTAACCCTAATCCTAACACCAACCCTAACCCTAACCCTAACCCTAACCCTAACCCTATACCTAACACCAACCCTAACCCTAACTCTAACACTAACACCAACCCTAACCCTAATACTAACCGTAACCCTAACCCTAACCCTAACACTAACCCTAACCCTAACCCTAACCCTAACACCAACCCTAAACCTAAACCTAACCCTCACCCTAACCCTATACCTAACACCAACCCTAACCCTAACCCTAACCCTAACCCTAACCCTAACACCAACCCTAACCCTAACGCTAACCCTAACCCTAACCCTAACACCAACCCTAACCCTTATCCTAACCCTAACCCTAACCCTAACCCTAACCCTAACACCAACCCTAACCCTAACCCTAACCCTAAACCTAACACCAACCCTAACCCTAACCCTAACCCTAACCCTACACCAACCCTAACCCTAACCCTAACCCTAAACCCTAATCCTAACCCTAACCCTAACCTTAACCCTAACCCTAACCCTAACCCTAACAAGGGCAAGGTGTACTGGTCAGCGACGGGCAAGTTCTAGGCCTCGGACTAGAGGGAACCATGGGCGTTGGTCTAGGGCCCGAGCTAGGGCTAGTGAGAGCGGTAGGCGTAGCGCTGGGGTAGGCATAGGGCAAGGGGTGGGTGTCGAGGTAAACCTCGGAAAGGGCCTAGGGCCAGGAGAGGGAGCTGTGGCTAGGGGTAGGGATGGGGGTGGGCCTATAAGTAGGGGGAGCTGTAGAACCAGGGGTAGGGGTAGGACCAGAGGTAGTGCTAGGCGTAAGCCTAGGGCGAGGGGCCGTGCTCGGGGTAGAGTTAGGTGAAGGGCTAGTGGTTGGCAGAGGCCCACAGGCAGTGTTAGGGTTAGGGCTCATGTTAGGCCTTGGACTAGTGGTAGTGGTAGGGGATGGCCGAGGGTTAGGGGTAACTGTCACAAGAGGGCTCCGAGTAGTCCTAGGACTCCGAATGGATGTAGGGCTGGATTAGTGTGTGGCTAATGGTGCGTCCAGGGTGATTTCGTAGGACACGGGTTAGTGCTCTGGCTATCGGTAGGGCAAGGTGTACCGGTTGGAGACGGGCAAGTGCTAGGCTTCGGACTAGAGTGAGCACTGGGCGTTGGTCTAGGGCCCGAGGTAGGGCTAGTGGGAGCATTACGCGTAGCGCTGGGGTAGGCAAAGGGCAAGGGGTGGGTGTCGGGGTAAACCTCGGAGTAGGCCTAGGACCAGGAGTGGGAGCTGTGGCTAGGGGTAGGGATGGGGGTGGGCCTATGGGTAGGGGGAGCTGTAGGGACAGGGGTAGGGGTGGGACCAGAGGTAGTGCTAGGCGTAGGACTAGGGCGAGGGGTAGTGCTCGGGGTAACCTAACACTAACCCTAACCCTATTACTAACCCTAACCCTAACCCTAACCCTAACACCAACCCTAACCCTAACCCCAATGCTAACCCTAACCCTATACCTAACACCAACCCTAACCCTAACCCTAACCCTAACCCTAACACCAACCCTAACCCTAACCCTAACCCTAACCCTAACCCTATACCTAACACCAACACTAACCCTAACCCTAACCCTAACCCTAACCCTAACCCTAACACCACCCCTAACCCTAACCCTAACCCTATACCTAACACCAACCCTAAGCCTAACCCTAACCCTAACCCTAACACCAACCCTAACCCTAACCCTAACCCTAACCCTAACCCTATACCTAACACCAACCCTAACCCTAACCCTAAACCCTAACCCTAACCCTAACCCGAACCCTAACCCTAACCCTAACAAGGGCAAGGTGTACTGGTCAGCAACGGGCAAGTTCTAGGCCTCGGACTAGAGGGAGCCATGGGCGTAGGTCTAGGGCCCCAGCTAGGGCTAGTGGAAACGGTAGGCGTAGCGCTGGGGTAGGCATAGGGCGAGGGGTAGTGCTCGGTGTAGGGTTAGTTGAAGGGCTAGTGGTTGGCAGAGGCCCACGGGCAGTGTTAGGGTTAGGGCTCATGTTAAGCCTAGGACTAGTGGTAGTGGTAGGGGTTGGCCGAGGGCTAGTGGTAGGTGTCACGGGAGGGCTCCGGGTAGTCCTAGGACTCGGAACAGGTGTAGGGCTGGATTAGGGTGTGGAAAGGGTGAGTCCAGGGTGATTTCGTAGGACACGGGTTACTGCACAGGCTAACGGTAGGGCAAGGTGTACTGGTCGGCCTCGGGCAAGTGCTAGGCTTCGGACTAGAGTGAGCACTGGGCGTTGGTCTAGGGCCCGAGCTAGGGCTAGTGGGAGGGGTAGGCGTAACGCTGGGGTAGGCATAGGGCAAGGGGTGGGTGTCGAGGTAAACCTCGGAGTAGGCCTAGGGACAGGAGTGGGACCTGTGGCTAGGGGTAGGGTGGGGGTGGGCCTATGGGTAGGGGGAGCTGTAGGGCCAGGGGTAGGGGTAGGACCAGAGGTAGTGCTAGGTGTAGGCCTAGGTCGAGGGGTAGTGCTCGGGGTAGGGTTAGGTGAAGGGCTAGTGGTTGGCAGAGGCCCACGGGCAGTGTTAGGGTTAGGGCTCATGTTAGGCCTAGGACTAGTGGTAGTAGTAGGGGATGGCCGAGGGCTAGGTGTAGGTGTCACGGGAGGGCTCTGGGTAGTCCTAGAACTCCGAACGGATATGGGGCATGATTAGGGTGTGGCTAATGGTGCGTCCAGGGTGATTTCGTAGGACACGGGTTAGTGCTCTGGCTATCGGCAGGCAAGGTGTACTGGTCGGCGACGGGCAAGTGCTAGGCTTCAAACTAGAGTGAGCACTGGGCGTTGGTCTAGGGCCCGAGGTAGGGATAGTGGGAGCGGTAGGCGTAGCGCTGTGGTAGGCAAAGGGAAAGGGGTGTGTGTCGGGGTAAACCTCGGAGTAGGCCTAGGACCAGGAGTGGGAGCTGTGGCTAGGGGTAGGGATGGGGGTGGGCCTATGGGTAGGGGGAGCTGTAGGACCAGGGGTAGGGGTAGGACCAGAGGTAGTGCCAGGCGTAGGCCTAGGGCGAGGGGTAGTGCTCGGGGTAACCTAACCCTAACACTAACCCTAACCCTAACCCTAACCCTAACCCTAACCCTAACCCTAACCCTAACATCAACCCTAACCTTAACACTAACCCTAACCCTAACCCTAAACCTAAAACCAACCCTAACCCTAATCCTAACCCTAACCTTAACCCTAACCCTAACCCTAACACCAACCCTAACCCTAACCCTAAACCTAACCCTAAACCGAAACCTAACACCAACCCTAACCTAACCCTAACCCTAACCCTAACACTAACCCTAACCCTAACCCTAACCCTAACCCTAACCCTAACACCAACCCTAACTCTAACCCTAACCCTAACCCTAACACCAACCCTAACCCTAATCCTAACCCTAACCCTAACCCTAACACCAACCCTAAACCTTACCTTAACCCTAATCCTAACACCAACCCTAACCCTAACCCTAACCCTAACCCTATACCTAACACCAACCCAAACCCTAACTCTAACACTAACACCAACCCTAAACCTAATACTAACCGTAACCCTAACCCTAACCCTAACACTAACCCTAACCCTAACCCTAACCCTAACACCAACCCTAAACCTAACCCTAACCCTCACCCTAACCCTATACCTAACACCAACCCTAACCCTAACCCTAACCCTAACCCTAACCCTAACACCAACCCTAACCCTAACGCTAACCCTAACCCTAACCCTAACACCAACCCTAACCCTTATCCTAACCCTAACCCTAACCCTAACCCTAACCCTAACACCAACCCTAACCCTAACCCTAACCCTAAACCTAACACCAACCCTAACCCTAATCCTAACCCTAACCCTAACACCAACCCTAACCCTAACCCTAACCCTAAACCCTAATCCTAACCCTAACCCTAACCTTAACCCTAACCCTAACCCTAACCCTAACAAGGGCAAGGTGTACTGGTCAGCGACGGGCAAGTTCTAGGCCTCGGACTAGAGGGAACCATGGGCGTTGGTCTAGGGCCCGAGCTAGGGCTAGTGAGAGCGGTAGGCGTAGCGCTGGGGTAGGCATAGGGCAAGGGGTGGGTGTCGAGGTAAACCTCGGAATAGGCCTAGGGCCAGGAGAGGGAGCTGTGGCTAGGGGTAGGGATGGGGGTGGGCCTATAAGTAGGGGGAGCTGTAGAACCAGGGGTAGGGGTAGGACCAGAGGTAGTGCTAGGCGTAAACCTAGGGCGAGGGGCCATGCTCGGGGTAGAGTTAGGTGAAGGGCTAGTGGTTGGCAGAGGCCCACAGGCAGTGTTAGGGTTAGGGCTCATGTTAGGCCTAGGACTAGTGGTAGTGGTAGGGGATGGCCGAGGGTTAGGGGTAACTGTCACAAGAGGGCTCCGGGTAGTCCTAGGACTCCGAATGGATGTAGGGCTGGATTAGGGTGTGGCTAATGGTGCGTCCAGGGTGATTTCGTAGGACACGGGTTAGTGCTCTGGCTATCGGTAGGGCAAGGTGTACCGGTTGGAGACGGGCAAGTGCTAGGCTTCGGACTAGAGTGAGCACTGGGCGTTGGTCTAGGGCCCGAGGTAGGGCTAGTGGGAGCGTTACGCGTAGCGCTGGGGTAGGCAAAGGGCAAGGGGTGGGTGTCGGGGTAAACCTCGGAGTAGGCCTAGGACCAGGAGTGGGAGCTGTGGCTAGGCTAGGGGCCTATGGGTAGGGGGAGCTGTAGGGACAGGGGTAAGTGTGGGACCAGAGGTAGTGCTAGGCGTAGGACTAGGGCGAGGGGTAGTGCTCGGGGTAACCTAACACTAACCCTAACCCTATTACTAACCCTAACCCTAACCCTAACCCTAACACCAACCCTAACCCTAACCCTAATGCTAACCCTAACCCTATACCAGCACCAACCCTAACCCTAACCCTAACCCTAACCCTAACACCAACCCTAACCCTAACCCTAACCCTAACCATAACCCTATACCTAACACCAACACTAACCCAAACCCTAACCCTAACCCTAACCCTAACACCACCCCTAACCCTAACCCTAACCCTATACCTAACACCAACCCTAAACCTAACCCTAACCCTAACCCTAACACCAACCCTAACCCTAACCCTAACCCTAACCCTAACCCTATACCTAACACCAACCCTAACCCTAACCCTAAACCCTAACCCTAACCCTAACCCGAACCCTAACCCTAACCCTAACAAGGGCAAGGTGTACTGGTCAGCGACGGGCAAGTTCTAGGCCTCGGACTAGAGGGAGCCATGGGCGTTGGTCTAGGGCCCCAGCTAGGGCTAGTGGAAACGGTAGGCGTAGCGCTGGGGTAGGCATAGGGCGAGGGGTAGTGCTCGGGGTAGGGTTAGTTGAAGGGCTAGTGGTTGGCAGAGGCCCACGGGCAGTGTTAGGGTTAGGGCTCATGTTAAGCCTAGGACTAGTGGTAGTGGTAGGGGTTGGCCGAGGGCTAGTGGTAGGTGTCACGGGAGGGCTCCGGGTAGTCCTAGGACTCGGAACAGGTGTAGGGCTGGATTAGGGTGTGGAAAGGGTGAGTCCAGGGTGATTTCGTAGGACACGGGTTACTGCACAGGCTAACGGTAGGGCAAGGTGTACTGGTCGGCCTCGGGCAAGTGCTAGGCTTCGGACTAGAGTGAGCACTGGGCGTTGGTCTAGGGCCCGAGCTAGGGCTAGTGGGAGCGGTAGGCGTAACGCTGGGGTAGGCATAGGGCAAGGGGTGGGTGTCGAGGTAAACCTCGGAGTAGGCCTAAGGCCAGGAGTGGGAGCTGTGGCTAGGGGTAGGGGTGGGGGTGGGCCTATGGGTAGGGGGAGCTGTAGGGCCAGGGGTAGGGGTAGGACCAGAAGTAGTGCTAGACGTAGGCCTAGGGCGAGGGGTAGTGCTCGGGGTAGGGTTAGTTGAAGGGCTAGTGGTTGGCAGAGGCCCACGGGCAGTGTTAGGGTTAGGGCTCATGTTAAGCCTAGGACTAGTGGTAGTGGTAGGGATTGGCCGAAGGCTAGGGGTAGGTGTCACGGAAGGGCTCCGGGTAGGTCTAGGACTCGGAACAGGTGTAGGGCTGGATTACGGTTGGTAAGGGTGGGTCCAGGGTGATTTCGTAGGAAACGGGTTACTGCTCTGGCTAACGGTTGGGCAAGGTGTACTGGTCGGCGACGGGCAAGTGCTAGGCCTCGGACTAGATGAGCACTGGGCGTTGGGTTTAGGGCCCGAGCTAGGGCTAGAGGGAGAGTTAGGCGTAGCGCTGGGGTAGGCATAGGGCAAGGGGTGGGTGTCGGGGTAAACCTCGGAGTCGGCCTAGTGCCAGGAGTTGGAGCTGTGGGTAGGGATAGGGATTTGGGTGGGCCTATGGTTAGTGGGAGCTGTAGGGCCAGGGGTAGCGGTAGGACCAGAGGTAGTGCTAGGCATAGGCCTAGGGCGAGGGGTAGTGCTCTGGGTAAGGATGGTGAAGGGCTAGTGATTGGCTGAGGCCCACGGGCAGTGTTAGTCTTATGGCTCATGTTAGGCCTAGGACTAGTGGTAGTGGTAGGGGATGGCCGAGTCCTAGGGATAGGTGTCACGGGAGGGCTCCGGGTAGTCCTAGGACTCGGAACGGGTGTAGGGCTGGATTAGGGTGTGGTAAGGGTTGGTCCAGGGTGATTTTGGAGGACACGGGTTAGTGCTCTGGCTATCGGTAGGGCAAGGTGTACTGGTTGGCGACGGGCAAGTGCTAGGCTTCGGACTAGAGTGAGCACTGGGCGTTTGTCTAGGGCCCGAGGTAGGCTAGTGGGAGCGGTAGGCGTAGCGCTTGGGTAGGCAAAGGGCAAGGGGTGGGTGTCGGGGTAAACCTCGAAGTAGGCCTAGGACCAGGAGTGGGAGCTGTGGCTAGGGGTAGGGATGGGGGTGGGCCTATGGGTAGGGGGAGCTGTAGGGACAGGGGCAGGTGTAGGACCAGAGGTAGTGCTAGGCGTAGGCCTAGGGCGAGTGGTAGTGCGCAGGGTAACCTAACCCTAACCCTAACACCAACCCTAACCCTAACCCTAACCCTAATACCAACCCTAACCCTAACCCTATACCTAACACCAACCCTAACCTTAACCCTAACCCTAACCCTAACACCAACCCTAACTCTAACCCTAACCCTAACCCTAACCCTAACCCTAAACCTAACACCAACCCTAACTCTAACCCTAACGCTAACCCTAACACCAACCCTAACCCTAATCCTAACCCTAACCCTAACCCTAACACCAACCCTAACCCTAAACCTAACCCTAACCCTAACACCAACCCTAACCCTAACCCTAACCCTAACCCTATACCTAACACCAACCCTAACCCGAACCCTAACCCTAACCCTAACACCAACCCTAACCCTAATCCTAACCCTAACCCTAACACTAACCCTTACCCTAACCCTAACCCTAACACCAACCCTAACCCTAACCCTTACCCTAACCCTATACCTCACACCAAACCTAACCCTAACCCTAACCCTAACACCAACCCTAAACCTAATGCTAACCCTAACCCTAACCCTAACCCTAACACCAACCCTAACCCGAACCCTAACCCTGACCCTAACCCTAAACCTAACACCAACGCTAACCCTAACCCTAAACCTAACCCTAACCCTAACACCAACCCTTACCCTAACCCTAACCCTAAACCCTAATCCTAACCCTTACAATAACCCTAATCCTAACCCTAACCCTAACAAGGGCAAGGTGTACTGGTCGGCCTCGGGCATGTGGTAGGCCTCTGACTAGAGGGAGCACTGGGCGTTGGTCTAGCTCCCGAGCTAGGGCTAGTAGGAGCGGTAGGCGTAGCGCTTGGGTAGGCAAAGGGTAAGGGGTGGGTGTCGGGGTAAACCTCGGAGTAATCTTTGGGCCAGGAGTTGGAGTTGTGGCTAAGGGTAGGGATGGGGGTGGGCCTATGGGTAGGGGGAGCTGTAGAGCCAGGGGTAGGGGTAGGACCAGAGGTAGTGCTAGGCGTAGGCCTAGGGCGAGGGGTAGTGCTCGGGGTAGGGTTAGGTGAAGGGGTAGTGGTTGGCAGAGTCTCACGGGTAGTGTTAGGGTTAGGGCTCATGTTAGGCCTAGGACGAATTGTAGTGGTTGGGGTTAGCCGAGGGCTAGGGGTAGGTGTCACGGGAGCGCTCCGGGTAGTCCTAGGATTCGAAACAGGTGTAGGGCTGGATTAGGGTGTGGTAAGGGTGGGTCGAGGTGATTTCGTAGGACACGGGTTACTGCTCTGGCTAACGGTAGGGCAAGGTGTACTGGTCGGCCTCGGGCAAGTGGTAGGCCTCAGAATAGATGAGCACTGGGCGTTGGGTTAGGGCCCGAGCTAGGGCTAGTGGGAGCGATAGGCGTAGCGCTGGGGTAGGCATAGGGCAAGGGGTGGGTGTCGGGGTAAACCTCGAAGTAGGCTTTGGCCCAGGAGTTGGAGTTGTGGCTAGGGGTAGGGATGGTGGTGGGCCCATAAGTAGGGGGAGCTCTAGGGCCAGGGGTAGCGGTAGGACCAGAGGTAGTGCTAGGCGTAGGCCTAGGGCGAGGGGTAGTGCTCGGGGTAGGGTTAGGTGAAGGGCTAGTGGTTGGCAAAGGCCCACGGGCAGTGTTAGGGTTAGGGTTCATGTTAGGCCTAGGACTAGTGGTAGTGGTAGGGGATGGCCGAGGGCTAGGGGTAGGTGTCACGAGAGGGCTCCGGGTAGTCCTAGGACTCCGAACGGATGTGGGGCATGATTAGGGTGTGGCTAATGGTGGGTCCAGGGTGATTTCGTAGGACAAGGGTTAGTGTTCTGGCTATCGGTAGGGCAAGGTGTACTGGTCGATGACGGGAAAGTGCTAGGCTTTGGACTAGAGTGAGCACTGGGCGTTGGTCTAGGGCCCAAGGTAGGGCTAGTGGGAGCGGTAAGCGTAGCGCTGGGGTAGGCAAAGGGCAAGGGGTGGGTGTCGGGGTAAACCTCGGAGTAGGCTTTGGGCCAGGAGTTAAAGTTGTGGCTAGGGGTAGGGATGGGGGTGGGCCTATGGGTAGGGGGAGCTGTAGGGCCAGGGGTAGGGGTAGGACCAGAGGTAGTGCTAGGCGTAGGCCTAGGGCGAGGGGTAGTGCTCGGGGTAGGGTTAGGTGAAGGGCTAGTGGTTGGCAGAGGCCCACGGGCAGTGTTAGGGTTAGGGCTCATGTTAGGCCTAGGACTAGTGGTAGTAGTAGGGGATGGCCGAGGGCTAGGTGTAGTTGTCACGGGAGGGCTCTGGGTAGTCATAGGACTCCTAACGGATATGGGGCATGATTAGGGTGTGGCTAATGGTGCGTCCAGGGTGATTTCGTAGGACACGGGTTAGTGCTCTGGCTATCGGCAGGCAAGGTGTACTGGTCGGCGACGGGCAAGTGCTAGGCTTCAAACTAGAGTGAGCACTGGGCGTTGGTCTAGGGCCCGAGGTAGGGCTAGTGGGAGCGGTAGGCGTAGCGCTGTGGTAGGCAAAGGGAAAGGGGTGTGTGTCGGGGTAAACCTCGGAGTAGGCCTAGGACCAGGAGTGGGAGCTGTGGCTAGGGGTAGGGATGGGGGTGGGCCTATGGGTAGGGGGAGCTGTAGGACCAGGGGTACGGGTAGGACCAGAGGTTGCCAGGCGTAGGCCTAGGGCGAGGGGTAGTGCTCGGGGTAACCTAACCCTAACACTAACCCTAACCCTAACCCTAACCCTAACCCTAACCCTAACCCTAACCCTAACACTAACCCTAACCCTAACCCTAACCCTAACCCTAACCCTAACCCTAACCCTAACCCTAACCCTAACCCTAACCCTAACCCTAACCTAACCCTAACCCTAACACCAACCCTAACCCTAACCCTAACCCTAATACCAACCCTAACCCTAACCCTATACCTAACACCAACCCTAACCTTAACCCTAACCCTAACCCTAACACCAACCCTAACTCTAACCGTAACCCTAACCCTAACCCTAACCCTAACCCTAACCCTAACCCTAAACCTAACACCAACCCTAACTCTAACCCTAACGCTAACCCTAACACCAACCCTAACCCTAATCCTAACCCTAACCCTAACCCTAACACCAACCCTAACCCTAAACCTAACCCTAACCCTAACACCAACCCTAACCCTAACCCTAACCCTAACCCTATACCTAACACCAACCCTAACCCGAACCCTAACCCTAACCCTAACACCAACCCTAACCCTAATCCTAACCCTAACCCTAACACTAACCCTTACCCTAACCCTAACCCTAACACCAACCCTAACCCTAACCCTTACCCTAACCCTATACCTCACACCAAACCTAACCCTAACCCTAACCCTAACACCAACCCTAAACCTAATGCTAACCCTAACCCTAACCCTAACCCTAACACCAACCCTAACCCGAACCCTAACCCTGACCCTAACCCTAAACCTAACACCAACGCTAACCCTAACCCTAAACCTAACCCTAACCCTAACACCAACCCTTACCCTAACCCTAACCCTAAACCCTAATCCTAACCCTTACAATAACCCTAATCCTAACCCTAACCCTAACAAGGGCAAGGTGTACTGGTCGGCCTCGGGCATGTGGTAGGCCTCTGACTAGAGGGAGCACTGGGCGTTGGTCTAGCTCCCGAGCTAGGGCTAGTAGGAGCGGTAGGCGTAGCGCTTGGGTAGGCAAAGGGTAAGGGGTGGGTGTCGGGGTAAACCTCGGAGTAATCTTTGGGCCAGGAGTTGGAGTTGTGGCTAAGGGTAGGGATGGGGGTGGGCCTATGGGTAGGGGGAGCTGTAGAGCCAGGGGTAGGGGTAGGACCAGAGGTAGTGCTAGGCGTAGGCCTAGGGCGAGGGGTAGTGCTCGGGGTAGGGTTAGGTGAAGGGGTAGTGGTTGGCAGAGTCTCACGGGTAGTGTTAGGGTTAGGGCTCATGTTAGGCCTAGGACGAATTGTAGTGGTTGGGGTTAGCCGAGGGCTAGGGGTAGGTGTCACGGGAGCGCTCCGGGTAGTCCTAGGATTCGAAACAGGTGTAGGGCTGGATTAGGGTGTGGTAAGGGTGGGTCGAGGTGATTTCGTAGGACACGGGTTACTGCTCTGGCTAACGGTAGGGCAAGGTGTACTGGTCGGCCTCGGGCAAGTGGTAGGCCTCAGAATAGATGAGCACTGGGCGTTGGGTTAGGGCCCGAGCTAGGGCTAGTGGGAGCGATAGGCGTAGCGCTGGGGTAGGCATAGGGCAAGGGGTGGGTGTCGGGGTAAACCTCGAAGTAGGCTTTGGCCCAGGAGTTGGAGTTGTGGCTAGGGGTAGGGATGGTGGTGGGCCCATAAGTAGGGGGAGCTCTAGGGCCAGGGGTAGCGGTAGGACCAGAGGTAGTGCTAGGCGTAGGCCTAGGGCGAGGGGTAGTGCTCGGGGTAGGGTTAGGTGAAGGGCTAGTGGTTGGCAAAGGCCCACGGGCAGTGTTAGGGTTAGGGTTCATGTTAGGCCTAGGACTAGTGGTAGTGGTAGGGGATGGCCGAGGGCTAGGGGTAGGTGTCACGAGAGGGCTCCGGGTAGTCCTAGGACTCCGAACGGATGTGGGGCATGATTAGGGTGTGGCTAATGGTGGGTCCAGGGTGATTTCGTAGGACAAGGGTTAGTGTTCTGGCTATCGGTAGGGCAAGGTGTACTGGTCGATGACGGGAAAGTGCTAGGCTTTGGACTAGAGTGAGCACTGGGCGTTGGTCTAGGGCCCAAGGTAGGGCTAGTGGGAGCGGTAAGCGTAGCGCTGGGGTAGGCAAAGGGCAAGGGGTGGGTGTCGGGGTAAACCTCGGAGTAGGCTTTGGGCCAGGAGTTAAAGTTGTGGCTAGGGGTAGGGATGGGGGTGGGCCTATGGGTAGGGGGAGCTGTAGGGCCAGGGGTAGGGGTAGGACCAGAGGTAGTGCTAGGCGTAGGCCTAGGGCGAGGGGTAGTGCTCGGGGTAGGGTTAGGTGAAGGGCTAGTGGTTGGCAGAGGCCCACGGGCAGTGTTAGGGTTAGGGCTCATGTTAGGCCTAGGACTAGTGGTAGTAGTAGGGGATGGCCGAGGGCTAGGTGTAGTTGTCACGGGAGGGCTCTGGGTAGTCATAGGACTCCTAACGGATATGGGGCATGATTAGGGTGTGGCTAATGGTGCGTCCAGGGTGATTTCGTAGGACACGGGTTAGTGCTCTGGCTATCGGCAGGCAAGGTGTACTGGTCGGCGACGGGCAAGTGCTAGGCTTCAAACTAGAGTGAGCACTGGGCGTTGGTCTAGGGCCCGAGGTAGGGCTAGTGGGAGCGGTAGGCGTAGCGCTGTGGTAGGCAAAGGGAAAGGGGTGTGTGTCGGGGTAAACCTCGGAGTAGGCCTAGGACCAGGAGTGGGAGCTGTGGCTAGGGGTAGGGATGGGGGTGGGCCTATGGGTAGGGGGAGCTGTAGGACCAGGGGTACGGGTAGGACCAGAGGTTGCCAGGCGTAGGCCTAGGGCGAGGGGTAGTGCTCGGGGTAACCTAACCCTAACCCTAACCCTAACCCTAACCCTAACCCTAACCCTAACCCTAACCCTAACCCTAACCCTAACCCTAACCCTAACCCTAACCCTAACCCTAACCCTAACCCTAACCCTAACCCTAACCCAACCCTAACCCTAACCCTAACCCTAACCCTAACCCCTAACCCTAACCCTAACCCTAACCCTAACCCTAACCCTAACCCTAACCCTAACCCTAACCCTAACCCTAACCCTAACCCTAACCCTAACCCTAACCCTAACCCTAACCCTAACCCTAACCCTAACCCTAACCCTAACCCTAACCCTAACCCTAACCCTAACCCTATACCTAACACCAACCCTAACCTAACCATAACCCTACCCTAACACTAACCCTAACCCTAACCCTAACCCTATCCCTAACCCTAAACCTAACACCAACCCTAACTCTAACCCTAACCCTAACCCTAACACCAACCCTAACCCTAATCCTAACCCTAA
This sequence comes from Rhinolophus hipposideros, assembly GCF_964194185.1. Taxonomy (NCBI): domain Eukaryota; kingdom Metazoa; phylum Chordata; class Mammalia; order Chiroptera; family Rhinolophidae; genus Rhinolophus; species Rhinolophus hipposideros. Next base: position 1,403,179 of record NW_027669272.1, on the reverse strand, counting down.
CCCTAACCCTAACACCAACCCTAAACCTTACCTTAACCCTAATCCTAACACCAACCCTAACCCTAACCCTAACCCTAACCCTAACCCTAACCCTATACCTAACACCAACCCTAACCCTAACTCTAACACTAACACCAACCCTAACCCTAATACTAACCGTAACCCTAACCCTAACCCTAACACTAACCCTAACCCTAACCCTAACCCTAACACCAACCCTAAACCTAACCCTAACCCTCACCCTAACCCTATACCTAACACCAACCCTAACGCTAACCCTAACCCTAACCCTAACCCTAACACCAACTCTAACCCTAACCCTAACCCTAACCCTAACCCTAACACCAACCCTAACCCTTATCCTAACCCTAACCCTAACCCTAATCCTAACACCAACCCTAACCCTAACCCTAACCCTAAACCTAACACCAACCCTAACCCTAACCCTAAACCTAACCCTAACACCAACCCTAACCCTAACCCTAACCCTAAACCCTAATCCTAACCGTAACCCTAACCTTAACCCTAACCCTAACCCTAACCCTAACCCTAACACCAACCCTAACACTAACCGTAACCCTAAACCCTAATCCTAACCCTAACCCTAACCTTAACCCTAACCCTAACCCTAACCCTAACAAGGGCAAGGTGTACTGGTCAGCGACGGGCAAGTTCTAGGCCTCGGACTAGAGGGAACCATGGGCGTTGGTCTAGGGCCCGAGCTAGGGCTAGTGAGAGCGGTAGGCGTAGCCCTGGGGTAGGCATAGGGCAAGGGGTGGGTGTCGAGGTAAACCTCAGAATAGGCCTAGGGCCAGGAGAGGGAGTTGTGGCTAGGGGTAGGGATGAGGGTGGGCCTATAAGTAGGGGGAGCTGTAGAACCAGGGGTAGGGGTAGGACCAGAGGTAGTGCTAGGCGTAAGCCTAGGGCGAGGGTCCGTGCTCGGGGTAGAGTTAGGTGAAGGGCTAGTGGTTGGCAGAGGCCCACAGGCAGTGTTAGGGTTAGGGCTCATGTTAGGCCTAGGACTAGTGGTAGTGGTAGGGGATGGCCGAGGGTTAGGGGTAACTGTCACAAGAGGGCTCCGGGTAGTCCTAGGACTCCGAACGGATGTAGGGCTGGATTAGGGTGTGGCTAATGGTGCGTCCAGGGTGATTTCGTAGGACACGGGTTAGTGCTCTGGCTATCGGTAGGGCAAGGTGTACCGGTTGGAGACGGGCAAGTGCTAGGCTTCGGACTAGAGTGAGCACTGGGCGTTGGTCTAGGGCCCTAGGTAGGGCTAGTGGGAGCGTTACGCGTAGCGCTGGGGTAGGCAAAGGGCAAGGGGTGGGTGTCGGGGTAAACCTCGGAGTAGGCCTAGGACCAGGAGTGGGAGCTGTGGCTAGGGGTAGGGATGGGGGTGGGCCTATGGGTAGGGGGAGCTGTAGGGACAGGGGTAGGGGTGGGACCAGAGGTAGTGCTAGGCGTAAGCCTAGGGCGAGGGGTAGTGCTCGGGGTAACCTAACACTAACCCTAACCCTATTACTAACCCTAACCCTAACCCTAACCCTAACACCAACCCTAACCCTAACCCCAATGCTAACCCTAACCCTATACCTAACACCAACCCTAACCCTAACCCTAACCCTAACACCAACCCTAACCCTAACCCTAACCCTAACCATAACCCTATACCTAACACCAACACTAACCCTAACCCTAACCCTAACCCTAACCCTAACACCACCCCTAACCCTACCCTAACCCTATACCTAACACCAACCCTAAACCTAACCCTAACCCTAACCCTAACACCAACCCTAACCCTAACCCTAACCCTAACCCTATACCTAACACCAACCCTAACCCTAACCCTAAACCCTAACCCTAACCCTAACCCGAACCCTAACCCTAACCCTAACAAGGGCAAGGTGTACTGGTCAGCGACGGGCAAGTTCTAGGCCTCGGACTAGAGGGAGCCATGGGCGTTGGTCTAGGGCCCCAGCTAGGGCTAGTGGAAATGGTAGGCGTAGCGCTGGGGTAGGCATAGGGCGAGGGGTAGTGCTCGGGGTAGGGTTAGTTGAAGGGCTAGTGGTTGGCAGAGGCCCACGGGCAGTGTTAGGGTTAGGGCTCATGTTAAGCCTAGGACTAGTGGTAGTGGTAGGGGTTGGCCGAGGGCTAGTGGTAGGTGTCACGGGAGGGCTCCGGGTAGTCCTAGGACTCGGAACAGGTGTAGGGCTGGATTAGGGTGTGGAAAGGGTGAGTCCAGGGTGATTTCGTAGGACACGGGTTACTGCACAGGCTAACGGTAGGGCAAGGTGTACTGGTCGGCCTCGGGCAAGTGCTAGGCTTCGGACTAGAGTGAGCACTGGGCGTTGGTCTAGGGCCCGAGCTAGGGCTAGTGGGAGCGGTAGGCGTAACGCTGGGGTAGGCATAGGGCAAGGGGTGGGTGTCGAGGTAAACCTCGGAGTAGGCCTAGGGCCGGGAGTGGTAGCTGTGGCTAGGGGTAGGGGTGGGGGTGGGCCTATGGGTAGGGGGAGCTGTAGGGCCAGGGGTAGGGGTAGGACCAGAAGTAGTGCTAGACGTAGGCCTAGGGCGAGGGGTAGTGCTCGGGGTAGGGTTAGTTGAAGGGCTAGTGGTTGGCAGAGGCCCACGGGCAGTGTTAGGGTTAGGGCTCATGTTAAGCCTAGGACTAGTGGTAGTGGTAGGGATTGGCCGAAGGCTAGGGGTAGGTGTCACGGAAGGGCTCCGGGTAGGTCTAGGACTCGGAACAGGTGTAGGGCTGGATTACGGTTGGTAAGGGTGGGTCCAGGGTGATTTCGTAGGAAACGGGTTACTGCTCTGGCTAACGGTTGGGCAAGGTGTACTGGTCGGCGACGGGCAAGTGCTAGGCCTCGGACTAGATGAGCACAGGGCGTTGCGTTTAGGGCCCGAGCTAGGGCTAGAGGGAGAGTTAGGCGTAGCGCTGGGGTAGGCATAGGACAAGGGGTGGGTGTCGGGGTAAACCTCGGAGTCGGCCTAGTGCCAGGAGTTGGAGCTGTGGGTAGGGGTAGAGATTTGGGTGGGCCTATGATTAGTGGGAGCTGTAGGGCCAGGGGTAGCGGTAGGACCAGAGGTAGTGCTAGGCATAGGCCTAGGGCGAGGGGTAGTGCTCTGGGTAAGGATGGTGAAGGGCTAGTGGTTGGCTGAGGCCCACGGGCAGTGTTAGTCTTATGGCTCATGTTAGGCCTAGGACTAGTGGTAGTGGTAGGGGATGGCCGAGTCCTAGGGATAGGTGTCACGGGAGGGCTCCGGGTAGTCCTAGGACTCCGAACGGATGTGGGGCATGATTAGGGTGTGGCTAATGGTGGGTCCAGGGTGATTTCGTAGGACAAGGGTTAGTGTTCTGGCTATCGGTAGGGCAAGGTGTACTGGTCGATGACGGGAAAGTGCTAGGCTTTGGACTAGAGTGAGCACTGGGCGTTGGTCTAGGGCCCAAGGTAGGGCTAGTGGGAGCGGTAAGCGTAGCGCTGGGGTAGGCAAAGGGCAAGGGGTGGGTGTCGGGGTAAACCTCGGAGTAGGCTTTGGGCCAGGAGTTAAAGTTGTGGCTAGGGGTAGGGATGGGGGTGGGCCTATGGGTAGGGGGAGCTGTAGGGACAGGGGTAGGTGTAGGACCAGAGGTAGTGCTAGGCGTAGGCCTAGGGCGAGTGGTAGTGCTCAGGGTAACCTAACCCTAACCCTAACACCAACCCTAAACCTAACCCTAACCCTAATACCAACCCTAACCCTAACCCTATACCTAACACCAACCCTAACCTTAACCCTAACCCTAACCCTAACACCAACCCTAACTCTAACCCTAACGCTAACCCTAACACCAACCCTAACCCTAATCCTAACCCTAACCCTAACCCTAACACCAACCCTAACCCTAAACCTAACCCTAACCCTAACACCAACCCTAACCCTAACCCTAACCCTAACCCTATACCTAACACCAACCCTTACCCGAACCCTAACCCTAACCATAACACCAACCCTAACCCTAATCCTAACCCTAACCCTAACCCTAACACTAACCCTTACCCTAACCCTAACCCTAACACCAACCCTATCCTAACCCTTACCCTAACCCTATACCTCACACCAAACCTAACCCTAACCCTAACCCTAACCCTAACACCAACCCTAAACCTAATGCTAACCCTAACCCTAACCCTAACCCTAACACCAACCCTAACCCTAACCCTAACCCTGACCCTAACCCTAAACCTAACACCAACCCTAACCCTAACCCTAAACCTAACCCTAACCCTAACACCAACCCTTACCCTAACCCTAACCCTAAACCCTAATCCTAACCCTTACAATAACCCTAATCCTAACCCTAACCCTAACAAGGGCAAGGTGTACTGGTCGGCCTCGGGCATGTGGTAGGCCTCTGACTAAAGGGAGCACTGGGCGTTGGTCTAGCTCCCGAGCTAGGGCTAGTAGGAGAGGTAGGCGTAGCGCTTGGGTAGGCAAAGGGCAAGGGGTGGGTGTCGGGGTAAACCTCGGAGTAATCTTTGGGCCAGGAGTTGGAGTTGTGGCTAAGGGTAGGGATGGGGGTGGGCCTATGGGTAGGGGGAGCTGTAGAGCCAGGGGTAGGGGTAGGACCAGAGGTAGTGCTAGGCGTAGGCCTAGGGCGAGGGGTAGTGCTCGGGGTAGGGTTAGGTGAAGGGCTAGTGGTTGGCAGAGTCTCACGTGTAGTGTTAGGGTTAGGGCTCATGTTAGGCCTAGGACGAATTGTAGTGGTTGGGGTTAGCCGAAGGCTAGGGGTAGGTGTCACGGGAGGGCTCCGGGTAGTCCTAGGATTCGGAACAGGTGTAGGGCTGGATTAGGGTGTGGTAAGGGTGGGTCGAGGTGATTTCGTAGGACACGGGTTACTGCTCTGGCTAACGGTAGGGCAAGGTGTACTGGTCGGCCTCGGGCAAGTGGTAGGCCTCAGAATAGATGAGCACTGGGCGTTGGGTTAGGGCCCGAGCTAGGGCTAGTGGGAGCGATAGGCGTAGCGCTGGGGTAGGCATAGGGCAAGGGGTGGGTGTCGGGGTAAACCTCGAAGTAGGCTTTGGCCCAGGAGTTGGAGTTGTGGCTAGGGGTAGGGATGGTGGTGGGCCCATAAGTAGGGGGAGCTCTAGGGCCAGGGGTAGCGGTAGGACCAGAGGTAGTGCTAGGCGTAGGCCTAGGGCGAGGGGTAGTGCTCGGGGTAGGGTTAGGTGAAGGGCTAGTGGTTGGCAGAGGCCCACGGGCAGTGTTAGGGTTAGGGTTCATGTTACGCCTAGGACTAGTGGTAGTGGTAGGGGATGGCCGAGGGCTAGGGGTAGGTGTCACGAGAGGGCTCCGGGTAGTCCTAGGACTCCGAACGGATGTGGGGCATGATTAGGGTGTGGCTAATGGTGGGTCCAGGGTGATTTCGTAGGACAAGGGTTAGTGTTCTGGCTATCGGTAGGGCAAGGTGTACTGGTCGATGACGGGAAAGTGCTAGGCTTTGGACTAGAGTGAGCACTGGGCGTTGGTCTAGGGCCAAGGTAGGGCTAGTGGGAGCGGTAAGCGTAGCGCTGGGGTAGGCAAAGGGCAAGGGGTGGGTGTCGGGGTAAACCTCGGAGTAGGCCTAGGACCAGGAGTGGGGGCTGTGGCTAGGGGTAGGGATGGGGGTGGGCCTATTTGTAGGGGGAGCTGTAGGGCCAGGGGTAGGGGTAGGACCAGAGTTAGTGCTAGGCGTAGGCCTAGGGCGAGTGGTAGTGCTCGGGGTAACATAACCGTAACCCTAACCCTAACCATAACCCTAACCCTAACCCTAACCCTAACACCAACCCTAACCCTAACCCTAACCCTAACCCTATCCCTATACCTAACACCAAACCTAACTCTAACCATAACCGTAACCCTAACACCAACCCTAACCCTAACCCTAACCCTAAACCCTAATCCTAACCCTAACCCTAACCCTAACCCTAACCCTAACCCTAATGCTAACAAGGGCAAGGTGTACTGGTCAGCGACGGGCAAGTTCCAGTCCTCGGACTAGAGGGAGCCATGGGCGTTGGTCTACTGCCCGAGCTAGGGCTAGTGGGAGCGGTAGGCATAGCGCTGGGGTTGGCATAGGGCAAGGGGTGGGTGTCGAGGTAAACCTCAAAGTAGGCCTAGGGCCAGGAGTGGGAGATGTGGCTAGGGGTAGGCGTGGAGGTGGGCCTATGGGTAGGGGGAGCGGTAGGGCCAGGTGTAGGGGTAGGACCAGAGGTAGTGCTAGGCGTAGGCCTAGGGCGAGGGGTAGTGCTCGGGGTAGGGTTAGTTGAAGGGCTAGTGGTTGGCAGAGGCCCACGGGCAGTGTTAGGGTTAGGGCTCATGTTAAGCCTAGGAATAGTGGTAGTGGTAGGGGTTGGCCGAGGGCTAGGGGTAGATGTCACGGGAGCGCTCCGGGTAGTCCTAGGACTCGGAACAGGTGTAGGGCTGGATTAGGGTGTGGTAAGGGTGGGTCCAGGGTGATTTCGTAGGACACGGGTTAGTGCTCTGCTAACAGTAGGGCAAGGTGTACTGGTCGGGGACGGGCAAGTGCTAGGCCTCGGACTAGATGAGTACTGGGCGTTGGTCTAGGGCCCGAGCTAGGGCTAGTGGGAGCGATAGGCGTAGCGCTGGGGTAAGCATAGGGCAAGGGGTGGGTGTCGGGGTAAACCTCGGTGTAGGCCTAGTGCCAGGAGTTGGAGCTGTGGCTAGGGGTAGGGATGGCGGTGGGCCTATGGGTAGGGGGAGATGTAGGGCCAGGGGTAGGGGTAGGACCAGAGGTAGTGCCAGGCGTAGTCCTAGGGGGAGGGGTATTGCTCGAAGTAACCTAACCCTAACCCTAACCCTAACACCAAACCTAACCCTAACCCTAACACTAAACCTAACCATAAACCTAACCGCAACCCTAACCCTAATCCTAACCCTAACCCTAACACCAAACCTAACCCTAAACCTAACCCTAACCCTAATCCTAACCCTAACCCTAACACCAACCCTAACCCTAACCCTAACCCTAAACCCTAACCCTAACCCTAACCCTTACCCTAACCCTAACCCTAATCCTAACCCTAACCTTAACCCTAACCCTAACCCTAACACCAACACTAACCCTAACCCTAACCCTAACCCTAAACCGAAACCTAACACCAACCCTACCCTAACCCTAACCCTAACCCTAACACTAACCCTAACCCTAACCCTAAACCTAACACCAACTCTAAACCTAACCCTAACCCTAACCCTAACCCTATACCTAACACCAACCCTAACCCTAACCCTAACCCTAACCCTAACACCAACCCTAACCCTAACCCTAACCCTAACCCTAACACCAACCCTAACTCTAACCCTAACCCTAACCCTAACACCAACCCTAACCCTAATCCTAACCCTAACCCTAACACCAACCCTAACCCTAACCTTAACCCTAACCCTAACACCAACCCTAACCCTAACCCTAACCCTAACCCTAACCCTATACCTAACACCAACCCTAACCCTAACCCTAACACTAACACCAACCCTAACCCTAATCCTAACCGTAACCCTAACCCTAACCCTAACACTTACCCTAACCCTAACCCTAACCCTAACACCAACCCTAAACCTAACCCTAACCCTAACCCTAACCCTATACCTAACACCAACCCTAACCCTAACCCTAACCCTAACCCTAACCCTAACACCAACCCTAACCCTAACCCTAACCCTAACCCTAACACCAACCCTAACCCTTATCCTAACCCTAACCCTAACCCTAACACCAACCCTAACCCTAACCCTAACCCTAACACTAACACCAACCCTAACCCTTATCCTAACCCTAACCCTAACCCTAACCCTAACCCTAACACCAACCCTAACCCTAACCCTAACCCTAACCCTAAACCTAACACCAACCCTAACCCTAACCCTAACCCTAACCCTAACACCAACCCTAACCCTAACCCTAAACCTAAACCCTAATCCTAACCCTAACCCTAACCCTAACCCTAACCCTAACCCTAACCCTAACCCTAACCCTAAGAAGGGCAAGGTGTACTGGTCAGCGTCGGGCAAGTTCTAGGCCTCGGACTAGAGGGAACCATGGGCGTTGGTCTAGGGCCCGAGCTAGGGCTAGTGAGAGCGGTAGGCGTAGCCCTGGCGTAGGCATAGGGCAAGGGGTGGGTGTCGAGGTAAACCTCGGAGTAGGCCTAGGGCCAGGAGAGGGAGCTGTGGCTAGGGGTAGGGATGGGGGTGGGCCTATAAGTAGGGGGAGCTGTAGAACCAGGGGTAGGGGTAAAACCAGAGGTAGTGCTAGGCGTAAGCCTAGGGCGAGGGGCCGTGCTCGGGGTAGGGTTAGGTGAAGGGCTAGTGGTTGGCAGAGGCCCACGGGCAGTGTTAGGGTTACGGCTCATGTTAGGCCTAGGACTAGTGGTAGTGGTAAAGGATGGCCGAGGGCTAAGGGTAACTGTCACAAGAGGGCTCCGGGTAGTCCTAGGACTCCGAACGGATGTAGGGCTGGATTAGGGTGTGGCTAATGGTGCGTCCAGGGTGATTTCGTAGGACACGGGTTAGTGCTCTGGCTATCGGTAAGGCAAGGTGTACCGGTTGGAGACGAGCAAGTGCTAGGCTTCGGACTAGAGTGAGCACTGGGCGTTGGTCTAGGGCCCGAGGTAGGGCTAGTGGGAGCGGTACGCGTAGCGCTGGGGTAGGCAAAGGGCAAGGGGTGGGTGTCAGGGTAAACCTCGGAGTAGGCCTAGGACCAGGAGTGGGAGCTGTGGCTAGGGGTAGGGATGGGGGTGGGCCTATGGGTAGGGGGAGCTGTAGGGACAGGGGTAGGGGTGGGACCAGAGGTAGTGCTAGGCGTAGGCCTAGGGCGAGGGGTAGTGCTCGGGGTAACCTAACACTAACCCTAACCCTATTACTAACCCTAACCCTAACCCTAACCCTAACACCAACCCTAACCCTAACCCTAATGCTAACCCTAACCCTATACCTAACACGAACCCTAACCCTAACCCTAACCCTAACCCTAACACAAACCCTAACCCTAACCCTAACCCTAACCCTAACACCAACCCTAACCGTAACCCTAAGCCTTACCCTAACCCTAACCCTAACCCTAACACCAACCCTAACCCTAACCCTAACCCTAAACCTAACACCAACCCTAACCCTAACCCTAACCCTAACCCTAACACCAACCCTAACCCTAACCCTAACCCTAACCCTAACCCTAACAAGGGCAAGGTGTACTGGTCAGCGACGGGCAAGTTCTAGGCCTCGGACTAGAGGGAACCATGGGCGTTGGTCTAGGGCCCGAGCTAGGGCTAGTGAGAGCGGTAGGCGTAGCGCTGGGGTAGGCATAGGGCAAGGGGTGGGTGTCGAGGTAAACCTCGGAGTAGGCCTAAGGCCAGGAGAGGGAGCTGTGGCTAGGGGTAGGGATGGGGGTGGGCCTATAATTAGGGGGTGCTGTAGAACCTGGGGTAGGGGTAGGACCAGAGGTAGTGCTAGGCGTAAGCCTAGGGCGAGGGGCCGTGCTCGGGGTAGGGTTAGGTGAAGGGCTAGTGGTTGGCAGAGGCCCACGGGCAGTGTTAGTGTTAGGGCTCATGTTAGGCCTAGGACTAGTGGTAGTGGTAGGGGATGGCCGAGGGCTAGGGGTAACTGTCACAAGAGGGCTCCGGGTAGTCCTAGGACTCCGAACGGATGTAGGGCTGGATTAGGGTGTGGCTAATGGTGCGTCCAGGGTGATTTCGTAAAACACGGGTTAGTGCTCTGGCTATCGGTAGGGCAAGGTGTACCGGTTGGAGACGGGCAAGTGCTAGGCTTCGGACTAGAGTGAGCACTGGGCGTTGGTCTAGGGCCCGAGGTAAAGCTAGTGGGAGCGGTACGCGTAGCGCTGGTGTAGGCAAATGGCAAGGGGTGGGTGTCGGTGTAAACGTCGGAGTAGGCCTAGGACCAGGAGTGGGAGCTGTGGCTAGGTGTAGGGATGGGGGTGGGCCTATGGGTAGGGGGAGCTGTAGGGACAGGGGTAGGGGTGGGACCAGAGGTAGTGCTAGGCGTAGGCCTAGGGCGAGGGGTAGTGCTCGGGGTAACCTAACACTAACCCTAAACCTATTACTAATCCTAACCCTAACCCTAACCCTAACACGAACCCTAACCCTAACCCTAATGCTAACCCTAACCCTATACCTAACACCAACCCTAACCCTAACCCTAACCCTAACCCTAACCCTAACACCAACCCTAACCCTAACCCTAACCCTAACCATAACCCTATACCTAACACCAACCCTAACCCTAACCCTAACCCTAACCCTAACACCACCCCTAACCCTAACCCTAACCCTATACCTAACACCAACCCTAACCCTAACCCTAACCCTAACCCTAACACCAACCCTAACCCTAACCCTAACCCTATACCTAACACCAACCCTAACCCTAACCCTAAACCCTAACCCTAACCCTAACCCTAACCCTAACCCTAACCCTAACCCTAACCCTAACAAGGGCAAGGTGTACTGGTCAGCGACGGGCAAGTTCTAGGCCTCGGACTAGAGGGAGCAATGGGCGTTGGTCTAGGGCCGAGCTAGGGCTAGTGGAAACGGTAGGCGTAGCGCTGGGGTAGGCATAGGGCAAGGGGTGGGTGTCGAGGTGAACCTCGGTGTAGGCCTAGGGCCAGGAGTGGGAGCTGTGGCTAGGGGTAGGGTTGGGTGTGGACCTATGGGTAGGGGGAGCTGTAGGGCCAGGGGTAGTGTTAGGACCAGAGGTAGTGCTAGGCGTAGGCCTAGGGCGAGAAGAAGTGCTCGGGGTAGGGTTAGTTGAAGGGCTAGTGGTTGGCAGAGGCCCACGGGCAGTGTTAGGGTTAGGGCTCATGTTAAGCCTAGGACTAGTGGTAGTGGTAGGGGTTGGCCGAGGGCTAGTGGTAGGTGTCACCGGAGGGCTCCGGGTAGGTCTAGGACTCGGAACAGGTGTAGGGCTGGATTAGGGTGTGGAAAGGGTGAGTCCAGGGTGATTTCGTAGGACACGGGTTACTGCACAGGCTAACGGTAGGGCAAGGTGTACTGGTCGGCCTCGGGCAAGTGGTAGACCTCTGACTATATGAGCACTGGGCGTTGGTCTAGGGCCCGATCTAGGGCTAGTGGGAGCGATAGGCGTAGCGCTGGGGTAGGCATAGAGCAAGGGGTGGGAGTCAAGGTAAACCTCGGAGTAGGCTTTGGCCCAGGAGTTGGAGTTGTGGATAGGGGTAGGGATGGGGGTGGGCCCATGGGTAGGGGGAGCTGTAGGGCCAGGGGTAGCGGTAGGACCAGAGGTAATGCTAGGCGTACGCCTAGGGCGAGGGGTAGTGCTCGGGGTAGGGTTAGTTGAAGGGCTAGTGGTTGGCAGAGGCCCACGTTCAGTGTTAAGGTTAGGGCTCATGTTAAGCCTAGGACTAGTGGTAGTGGTAGGGGTTGGCCGAGGGCTAGGGGTATGTGTCACGGGAGCGCTCCGGGTAGTCCTAGGACTCGGAACAGGTGTAGGGCTGGATTAGGGTGTGGTAAGGGTGGGTCCAGGGTGATTTCGCAGGACACGGGTTAGTGCTCTGCTAACAGTAGGGCAAGGTGTACTGGTCGGGGACGGGCAAGTGCTAGGCCTCGGACTAGATGAGTACTGGGCGTTGGTCTAGGGCCCGAGCTAGGGCTAGTGGGAGCGATAGGCGTAGCGCTGGGATAAGCATAGGGCAAGGGGTGGGTGTCGGGGTAAACCTCGGTGTAGGCCTAGTGCCAGGAGTTGGAGCTGTGGCTAGGGGTAGGGATGGCGGTGGGCCTATGGGTAGGGGGAGATGTAGGGCCAGGGGTAGGGGTAGGACCAGAGGTAGTGCCAGGCGTAGTCCTAGGGGGAGGGGTATTGCTCGAAGTAACCTAACCCTAACCCTAACCCTAACACCAAACCTAACCCTAACCCTAACACTAAACCTAACCATAAACCTAACTGCAACCCTAACCCTAATCCTAACCCTAACCCTAACACCAACCCTAACCCTAAACCTAACCCTAACCCTAACCCTAACCCTAACCCTAACCCTAACCCTAACCCTAATCCTAACCCTAACCTTAACCCTAACCCTAACCCTAACACCAACACTAACCCTAACCCTAACCCTAACCCTAAACCGAAACCTAACACCAACCCTAACCTAACCCCAACCCTAACCCTAACACTAACCCTAACCCTAACCCTAAACCTAACACCAACTCTAAACCTAACCCTAACCCTAACCCTAACCCTATACCTAACACCAACCCTAACCCTAACCCTAACCCTAACCCTAACACCAACCCTAACCCTAACCCTAACCCTAACCCTAACACCAACCCTAACTCTAACCCTAACCCTAACCCTAACACCAACCCTAACCGTAATCCTAACCCTAACCCTAACACCAACCCTAACCCTAACCTTAACCCTAACCCTAACACCAACCCTAACCCTAACCCTAACCCTAACCCTAACCCTAACCCTATACCTAACACCAACCCTAACCCTAACCCTAACACTAACACCAACCCTAACCCTAATCCTAACCGTAACCCTAACCCTAACCCTAACACTTACCCTAACCCTAACCCTAACCCTAACACCAACCCTAAACCTAACCCTAACCCTAACCCTAACCCTATACCTAACACCAACCCTAACCCTAACCCTAACCCTAACCCTAACCCTAACACCAACCCTAACCCTAACCCTAACCCTAACCCTAACACCAACCCTAACCCTTATCCTAACCCTAACCCTAACCCTAACACCAACCCTAACCCTAACCCTAACCCTAACCCTAACACCAACCCTAACCCTTATCCTAACCCTAACCCTAACCCTAACCCTAACCCTAACACCAACCCTAACCCTAACCCTAACCCTAACCCTAAACCTAACACCAACCCTAACCCTAACCCTAACCCTAACCCTAACACCAACCCTAACCCTAACCCTAAACCTAAACCCTAATCCTAACCCTAACCCTAACCCTAACCCTAACCCTAACAAGGGCAAGGTGTACTGGTCAGCGACGGGCAAGTTCTAGGCCTCGGACTAGAGGGAACCATGGGCGTTGGTCTAGGGCCCGAGCTAGGGCTAGTGAGAGCGGTAGGCGTAGCCCTGGGGTAGGCATAGGGCAAGGGGTGGGTGTCGAGGTAAACCTCGGAGTAGGCCTAGGGCCAGGAGAGGGAGCTGTGGCTAGGGGTAGGGATGGGGGTGGGCCTATAAGTAGGGGGAGCTGTAGAACCAGGGGTAGGGGTAGGACCAGAGGTAGTGCTAGGCGTAAGCCTAGGGCGAGGGGCCGTGCTCGGGGTAGGGTTAGGTGAAGGGCTAGTGGTTGGCAGAGGCCCACGGGCAGTGTTAGGGTTAGGGCTCATGTTAGGCCTAGGACTAGTGGTAGTGGTAGGGGGTGGCCGAGGGCTAGGGGTAACTGTCACAAGAGGGCTCCATGTAGTCCTAGGACTCCGAACGGATGTAGGGCTGGATTAGGGTGTGGCTAATGGTGCGTCCAGGGTGATTTCGTAAAACACGGGTTAGTGCTCTGGCTATCGGTAGGGCAAGGTGTACCGGTTGGAGACGGGCAAGTGCTAGGCTTCGGACTAGAGTGAGCACTGGGCGTTGGTCTAGGGCCCGAGGTAAAGCTAGTGGGAGCGGTACGCGTAGCGCTGGTGTAGGCAAATGGCAAGGGGTGGGTGTCGGTGTAAACGTCGGAGTAGGCCTAGGACCAGGAGTGGGAGCTGTGGCTAGGTGTAGGGATGGGGGTGGGCCTATGGGTAGGGGGAGCTGTAGGGACAGGGGTAGGGGTGGGACCAGAGGTAGTGCTAGGCGTAGGCCTAGGGCGAGGGGTAGTGCTCGGGGTAACCTAACACTAACCCTAAACCTATTACTAATCCTAACCCTAACCCTAACCCTAACACGAACCCTAACCCTAACCCTAATGCTAACCCTAACCCTATACCTAACACCAACCCTAACCCTAACCCTAACCCTAACCCTAACACCAACCCTAACCCTAACCCTAACCCTAACCATAACCCTATACCTAACACCAACCCTAACCCTAACCCTAACCCTAACCCTAACACCACCCCTAACCCTAACCCTAACCCTATACCTAACACCAACCCTAACCCTAACCCTAACCCTAACCCTAACCCTAACACCAACCCTAACCCTAACCCTAACCCTATACCTAACACCAACCCTAACCCTAACCCTAAACCCTAACCCTAACCCTAACCCTAACCCTAACCCTAACCCTAACCCTAACCCTAACAAGGGCAAGGTGTACTGGTCAGCGACGGGCAAGTTCTAGGCCTCGGACTAGAGGGAGCCATGGGCGTTGGTCTAGGGCCGAGCTAGGGCTAGTGGAAACGGTAGGCGTAGCGCTGGGGTAGGCATAGGGCAAGGGGTGGGTGTCGAGGTGAACCTCGGTGTAGGCCTAGGGCCAGGAGTGGGAGCTGTGGCTAGGGGTAGGGTTGGGTGTGGACCTATGGGTAGGGGGAGCTGTAGGGCCAGGGGTAGTGTTAGGACCAGAGGTAGTGCTAGGCGTAGGCCTAGGGCGAGAAGAAGTGCTCGGGGTAGGGTTAGTTGAAGGGCTAGTGGTTGGCAGAGGCCCACGGGCAGTGTTAGGGTTAGGGCTCATGTTAAGCCTAGGACTAGTGGTAGTGGTAGGGGTTGGCCGAGGGCTAGTGGTAGGTGTCACCGGAGGGCTCCGGGTAGGTCTAGGACTCGGAACAGGTGTAGGGCTGGATTAGGGTGTGGAAAGTGTGAGTCCAGGGTGATTTCGTAGGACACGGGTTACTGCACAGGCTAACGGTAAGGCAAGGTGTACTGGTCGGCCTCGGGCAAGTGGTAGACCTCTGACTATATGAACACTGGGCGTTGGTCTAGGGCCCGATCTAGGGCTAGTGGGAGCGATAGGCGTAGCGCTGGGGTAGGCATAGAGCAAGGGGTGGGAGTCAAGGTAAACCTCGGAGTAGGCTTTGGCCCAGGAGTTGGAGTTGTGGATAGGGGTAGGGATGGGGGTGGGCCCATGGGTAGGGGGAGCTGTAGGGCCAGGGGTAGCGGTAGGACCAGAGGTAATGCTAGGCGTACGCCTAGGGCGAGGGGTAGTGCTCGGGGTAGGGTTAGTTGAAGGGCTAGTGGTTGGCAGAGGCCCACGTTCAGTGTTAAGGTTAGGGCTCATGTTAAGCCTAGGACTAGTGGTAGTGGTAGGGGTTGGCCGAGGGCTAGGGGTATGTGTCACGGGAGGGCTCCGAGTCGTCCTAGGACTCGGAACGGGTGTAGGGCTGGATTAGGGTGTGGTAAGGGTGGGTCCAGGGTGATTTCGTAGGACACGGGTTAGTGTTCTGGCTATTGGTAGGCAAGGTGTACTGGTCGGCGACGGGCAAGTGTTAGGCTTCGGACTAGAGTGAGCACTGGGCGTTGGTCTAGGGCCCGAGCTAGGGATAGTGGGAGCGGTAGGCGTAACGCTGGGGTAGGCATAGGGCAAGGGGTGAATGTCGAGGTAAACCTCGGAGTAGGCCTAGGGCCAGGAGTGGGAGCTGTGGCTAGGGGTAGGGGTGGGGGTGGGCCTATGGGTAGGGGGAGCTGTAGGGCCAGGGGTAGGGGTAGGACCAGAGGTAGTGCTAGACGTAGGCCTAGGGCGAGGGGTAGTGCTCGGGGTAGGGTTAGTTGAAGGGCTAGTGGTTGGCAGAGGCCCACGTTCAGTGTTAAGGTTAGGGCTCATGTTAAGCCTAGGACTAGTGGTAGTGGTAGGGGTTGGCCGAGGGCTAGGGGTATGTGTCACGGGAGGGCTCCGAGTCGTCCTAGGACTCGGAACGGGTGTAGGGCTGGATTAGGGTGTGGTAAGGGTGGGTCCAGGGTGATTTCGTAGGACACGGGTTAGTGTTCTGGCTATTGGTAGGCAAGGTGTACTGGTCGGCGACGGGCAAGTGTTAGGCTTCGGACTAGAGTGAGCACTGGGCGTTGGTCTAGGGCCCGAGCTAGGGCTAGTGGGAGCGGTAGGCGTAACGCTGGGGTAGGCATAGGGCAAGGGGTGAATGTCGAGGTAAACCTCGGAGTAGGCCTAGGGCCAGGAGTGGGAGCTGTGGCTAGGGGTAGGGGTGGGGGTGGGCCTATGGGTAGGGGGAGCTGTAGGGCCAGGGGTAGGGGTAGGACCAGAGGTAGTGCTAGACGTAGGCCTAGGGCGAGGGGTAGTGCTCGGGGTAAGGTTAGTTGAAGGGCTAGTGGTTGGCAGAGGCCCACGGGCAGTGTTAGGGTTAGGGCTCATGTTAAGCCTAGGACTAGTGGTAGTGGTAGGGATTGGCCGAAGGCTAGGGGTAGGTGTCACGGAAGGGCTCCGGGTAGGTCTAGGACTCGGAAGAGGTGTAGGGCTGGATTACGGTTGGTAAGGGTGGGTCCAGGGTGATTTCGTAGGACACGGGTTACTGCTCTGGCTAACGGTTGGGAAAGGTGTACTGGTCGGCGACGGGCAAGTGCTAGGCCTCGGACTAGATGAGCACTGGGCGTTGGGTTTAGGGCCCGAGCTAGGGCTAGAGGGAGCGTTAGGCGTAGCGCTGGGGTAGGCATAGGGCAAGGGGTGGGTGTCGGGGTAAACCTCGGAGTCGGCCTAGTGCCAGGAGTTGGAGCTGTGGGTAGGGGTAGGGATTTGGGTGGGCCTATGGTTAGTGGGAGCTGTAGGGCCAGGGGTAGCGGTAGGACCAGAGGTAGTGCTAGGCAGAGGCCTAGGGCGAGGGGTAGTGCTTTGGGTAAGGATGGTGAAGGGCTAGTGGTTGGCTGAGGCCCACGAGCAGGGTTAGTCTTAGGGATCATGTTAGGCCTAGGACTAGTGGTAGTGGCAGGGGATGGCCGAGGGCTAGGGGTAGGTGTCACGAGAGGGCACTGGGTAGTCCTAGGACTCCGAACGGTTGTGGGGCATGATTAGGGTGTGGCTAATGGTGGGTCCAGGGTGATTTCGTAGGACAAGGGTTAGTGTTCTGGCTATCGGTAGGGCAAGGTGTACTGGTCGATGACGGGCAAGTTCTAGGCTTCTGACTAGAGTGAGCACTGGGCGTTGGTCTAGGGCCCGAGGTAGGGCTAGTGGGAGCGGGAGACGTAGCGCTGGGGTAGGCAAAGGGCAAGGGTTGGGTGTCGGGGTAAACCTCGGAGTAGGCCAAGGACCAGGAGTGGGAGCTGTGGCTAGGGGTAGGGATGGCGGTGGGCCTATGGGTAAGGGGAGATGTAGGGCCAGGGGTAGGGGTAGGACCAGAGGTAGTGCTAGGCGTAGGCCTAGGGGGAGGGGTATTGCTCGAAGTAACCTAACCCTAACCCTAACCCTAAAACTAACCCTAACCCTAACCCTAACCCTAACACCAAACCTAACCCTAACCCTAACAATAAACCTAACCATAAACCTAACCGCAACCCTAACCCTAATCCTAACCCTAACCCTAACACCAACCCTAACCCTATCCCTAACCCTAAACCCTAACCCTAACCCTAACCCTAACTCTAACCCTAACCCTAACAAGGGCAAGGTGTAATATTCACCGACGGGCAAGTTCTAGGCCTCGGACTACAGGGAGCCATGGGCGTTGGTCTTGGGCCCAAGCTAGGGCTAGTGGGAGCGGTAGGCGTAGCCCTGGGGTAGTCATAGGGCAAGGGGTGGGTGTCGGGATAAACTTCGGAGTAGGCTTTGGGCCAGGAGTTGGAGTTGTGGCTAAGGGTAGGGATGGGGGTGGGCCCATAGGTAGGAAAAGCTGTAGGCCAGAGGTAGGGATAGGACCAGAGGTAGTGCTAGGCGTAGGCCTAGGGCGAGGGGTAGTGATCGGTGTAACCTGACCCTAACCCTAACCCTAACCCTAACCCTAACCTAACCCTAACCCTAACACCAACCCTAACCCTGATTCTAACCCTAATTCTAACCCTAAACCTAACAATAACCCTAACCCTAACCATAACCCTAACCCTAACACTAACCCTAATCCTAACCCTAACACCAACCCTAACCCTAATCCTAACCCTAACCCTAACCCTAACCCTAACACTAACCCTAACCCTAACCTTAACCCTAACCCTAACACCAACCCTAACCCTAACCCTAAACCCTAACCCTAACCCTAACCCTAACCCTAACACTAACCCTAACCCTAACCCTAACAAGGGCAAGGTGTACTGGTCAGCGACGGGCAAGTTCTAGGCCTCGGACGAGAGGGAGTTATGGGCGTTGGTCTAGGGCCCGAGCTATGGCTAGTGGAAACGGTAGGCGTAGCGCTGGGGTAGGCATAGGGCAAGGGGTGGGTGTCGAGGTAAACCTCGGTGTAGGCCTAGGGCCAGGAGTGGGAGCTGTGGCTAGGGGTAGGGGTGGGGGTGGACCTATGGGTAGGGGGAGCTGTAGGGCCAGGGGTAGTGGTAGGACCAGCGGTAGTGCTAAGCGTAGGCCTAGGGCGAGGGGTAGTGCTCGGGGTAACCTAAACCTAACCCTAACCCTAACCCTAACACTAACCCTAACCCTAGCCCTAACCCTAACACCAACCCTAACCCTAACCCTAACCCTATACCTAACACCAACCCTAACCCTAACCCTAACCCTAACACCAACCCTAACCCTAACCCTAACCCTAACCCTAACCCTAACCATAACCCTAACACCAACCCTAACCCTAACCCTAACCCTAACCCTAACACCAACCCTAACCCTAACCCTAACCCTAACCCTAACACCAACCCTAACCCTAACCCTAACCCTAAACCTAAACTTAATACCAACCCTAAACCTAACCCAAACCCTAACCCTAACACCAACCCTAACCCTAACCCTAACCCTAACCCTAACACCAACCCTAACCCTAACCCTAACCCTAACTCTAACCCTAATCCTAACACCAACCCTAACCCTAACCCTAACCCCAACACCAATCCTAACCCTAATCCTAACCCTAACCCTAACCCTAACCCTAACCCTAACCCTAACACCAACCCTAACCCTAATCCTAACCCTAACCCTAACCCTAACAACACTAACCCTAACCCTAACCATAACCCTAACACCAACCCTAACCCTAACCCTAACCCTAACACCAACCCTAACCCTAATCCTAACCCTAACCCTAACCCTAACAACACTAACCCTAACCCTAACCATAACCCTAACACCAACCCTAACCCTAACCCTAAACCTAACCCTAACCCTATGCCTAACACGAACCCTAACTCTAATCCTAACCCTAACCCTAACCCTAATCCTAACACTAACCCTAACCCTAACCCTAACCCTAACACCAACCCTAACCCTAACCCTAACCCTAACCATATACCTAACACCAACTCTAACCCTAACCCTAACCCTAACCCTAACCCTAACTCCAACCCTAACCGTAACCCTAAACCTAACACCAAGCCTAACCCTAATCCTAACCCTAACCCTAACCCTAACCCTAACACCAACACTAACCGTAACCCTAACCATAATCCTAACCCTAAACCTAACACCAACCCTAACCCTAACCCTAACCCTAACCCTAACACCAACCCTAACCCTAACCCTAACCCTAAACCCTAATCCTAACCCTCACCCTAACCCTAACCCTAACCCTAACAAGGGCACGGTGCACTGGTCAGCGACGGGCAAGTTCTAGGCCTCGGACTAGAAGGAGCCATGGGCGTTGGTCTAGGGCCCGAGCTAGGGCTAGTGAGAGCGGTAGGCGTAGCGCTGGGGTAGGCATAGGGTAAGGGGTGGGTGTCGAGGTAAACCTCGGAGTAGGCCTAGGGCCAGGAGTGGGAGCTGTGGCTAGTGGTAGGGTTGGGGGGGGCCTATGGGTAGGGGGAGCTGTAGGGCCAGGGGTAGTGGTAGGACCAGAGGTAGTGCTAGGCGTAGGCCTAGGGCGAGGGGTAGTGCTCGGGGTAGGGTTAGTTGAAGGGCTAGTGTTTGGCAGAGGCCCACGGGCAGTGTTAGGGTGAGGGCTCATGTTAAGCCTAGGACTAGTGGTAGTGGTAGGGGTTGGACGAGGACTAGGGGTAGGTGTCACGAAATGGCTCCGGGTAGTCCTAGGACTCCGAACGGATGTAGGGCTGGATTAGGGTGTGGCTAATGGTGGGTCCAGGTTGATTTCGTAGGACACGGGTTAGTGCTCTGGCTATCGGTAGGGCATGGTGTACCGGTTGGCGACGGGCAAGTGCTAGGCTTCGGACTAGAGTGATCACTGGGCGTTGGTCTAGGGCCCGAGGTAGGGCTAGTGGGAGCGGTAGGCGTAGCGCTGGGGTAGGCAAAGGGCAAGGGGTGGGTGTCGGGGTAAACCTCGGAGTAGGCCTAGGACCAGGAGTGGGAGCTGTGGCTAGGGGTAGGGATGGGGGTGGGCCTATGGGTAGGGGGAGCTGTAGGGACAGGGGTAGGGGTAGGACCAGATGTAGTGCTAGGCGTAGGCCTAGGGCGAGGGGTAGTGCTCGGGGTAACCTAACCCTAACCCTAACCCTAACCCTAACCCTAACACTAACCCTAACCCTAACCCTAACCCTAACACCAACCCTAACCCTAACCCTAACCCTAACCCTAACCCTATACCTAACACCAACCCTAACCCTAACCCTAACCCTAACACCAACCCTAACCCTAACCCTAACCCTAACCCTAACCCTAACACCAACCCTAACCCTAAACCTAACACTAACCCTAACACCAATCCTAACCCTAATCCTAACCCTAACCCTAACCCTAACACCAACCCTAACCCTAACCCTAACCCTAACCCTAACACCAACCCTAACCCTAACCCTAACCCTAACCCTAACCCTATGCCTAACACGAACCCTAACCCTAACCCTAACCCTAACACCAACCCTAACCCTAACCCTAACCCTAAACCTAACACCAACCCTAACCCTAACCCAAACACTAACCATAACACCAACCCTAACCCTAACCCTAACCCTAACCCTAACACCAACCCTAACCTAACCCTAACCCTAACACCAACCCTAACCCTAACCCTAACCCTAACTCTAACCCTAACCCTAACCCTAACCCTAACACCAACCCTAACCCTAACCCTAACCCTAACCCTAACACCAACCCTAACCCTAATCCTAACCCTAACCATAAACCTAACACCAACCCTAACCCTAACCCTAACCCTAAGCCTAACACCAACCCTAACCCTAACCCTAACCCTAAATTTATGCCTAACACCAACACTAACCCTAACCCTAACCCTAACCCTAACACCAACCCTAACCCTAATCCTAACCCTAACCCTATCCCTAACCCTAACACTAACCCTAACCCTAACCCTAACCCTAACACCAACCCTAACCCTAACCCTAAACCTATACCTAACACCAACCCTAACCGTAACCCTAACCCTAACCCTAACACCAACCCTAACCCTAACCCTAACCCTAACCCTAACAGCAAACCTAACCCTAATCCTAACCCTAACCCTAACCTTAACCCTAACCCTAACACCAACCCTAACCCTAACCCTAACCCTAACCCTAAACCTAACACCAACCCTAACCCTAACCCTAACCCTAACCATAACACCAAACCTAACCCTAACCCTAACCCTAAACCCTAATCCTAACCCTAACCTTAACCCTAACCCTAACACTAACCCTAACCCTAACCCTAACCCTAACCCCAACCCTAACCCTAACCCTAACCCTAACCCTAACCCTATACCTAACACCAACCCTAACCCTAACCCTAACCCTAACCCTAACACCAACCCTAACCCTAACCCTAAACCTAACACAAACCCTAACCCTAATCCTAACCCTAACCCTAACCCTAACCCTAACACCAACCCTAACCGTAACCCTAACCCTAACCCTAAACCTAACACCAACCCTAACCCTAACCCTAACCCTAACCCTAACACCAACCCTAACCCTAACCCTAACCCTAAACCCTAATCCTAACCCTAACTCTAACGCTAACCCTAACCCTAACAAGGGCAAGTTGTACTGGTCAGCGACGGGCAAGTTCTAGGCCTCGGACTAGAAGGAGCCATGGGCGTTGGTCTAGGGCCCGAGGTAGGGCTAGTGGGAGAGGTAGGCGTAGCGCTGGGGTAGGCATAGGGCAAGGGGTGGGTGTCGAGGTAAACCACGGAGTAGGCCTAGGGCCAGGAGTGGGAGCTGTGGCTAGTGGTAGGGTTGGGTGTGGGCCTATGGGTAGGGGGAGCTGTAGGGCCAGGGGTAGTGGTAGGACCAGAGGTAGTGCTAGGCGTAGGCCTAGGGCGAGGGGTATTGCTCGGGGTAGGGTTAGTTGAAGGGCTAGTGTTTGGCAGAGGCCCACTGGCAGTGTTAGGGTTAGGGCTCATGTTAAGCCTAGGACTAGTGGTAGTGGTAGGGGTTGGCCGAGGACTAGGGGTAGGTGTCACGAAATGGCTCCGGGTAGTCCTAGGACTCCGAACGGATGTAGGGCTGATTAGGGTGTGGCTAATGGTGGGTCCAGGGTGATTTCGTAGGACACGGGTTAGTGCTCTGGCTATAGGTAGGGCAAGGTGTACCGGTTGGCGACGGGCAAGTGCTAGGCTTCGGACTAGAGTGAGCACTGGGCATTGGTCTAGGGCCCGAGGTAGGGCTAGTGGGAGCGGTAGGCGTAGCGCTGGGGTAGGCAAAGGGCAAGGGGTGGGTGTCGGGGTAAACCTCGGAGTAGGCCTAGGACCAGGAGTGGGAGCTGTGGCTAGGGGTAGGGATGGGGGTGGGCCTATAAGTAGGGAGAGCTGTAGGGACAGGGGTAGGGGTAGGACCAGATGTAGTGCTAGGCGTAGGCCTAGGGCGAGGGGTAGTGCTCGGGGTAACCTAACCCTAACCCTAACCCTAACCCTAACACTAACCCTAACCCTAACCCTAACCCTAACACCAACCCTAACCCTAACCCTAACCCTAACCCTATACCTAACACCAACCCTAACCCTAACCCTAACCCTAACCCTAACACCAACCCTAACCCTAACCCTAACCCTAACCCTAACACCAACCCTAAACCTAAACCTAACCCTAACCCTAACACCAACCCTAAACCTAATCCTAACCCTAACCCTAACCCTAACCCTAACACCAAACCTAACCCTAACCCTAACCCTAACCCTAACACCAACCCTAATTCTAACCCTAATTCTAACCCTATGCCTAACACGAACCCTAACCCTAACACTAACCCTAACACCAACCCTAACCCTAACCCTAACCCTAACCCTAAACCTAACACCAACCCTAACCCTAACCCAAACACTAACCCTAACACCAACCCTAACCCTAACCCTAACCCTAACCCTAACACCAACCCTAACCCTAACCCTAACCCTAACTCTAACCCTAACCCTAACCCTAACACCAACCCTAACCCTAACCCTAACCCTAACCCTAACACCAACCCTAACCCTAACCCTAACCCTAACCCTAACCCTAACCCTAACCCTAACCCTAACACCAACCCTAACCCTAACCCTAACCCTAAACCTAAACCTAACACCAACCCTAACCCTAACCCAAACCCTAACCCTAACACCAACCCTAACCCTAACCCTAACCCTAACCCTAACACCAACCCTAACCCTAACCCTAACCCTAACTCTAACCCTAACCCTAACCCTAACACCAACCCTAACCCTAACCCTAACCCTAACACAAATCCTAACCCTAATCCTAACCCTAACCCTAACCTTAACCCTAACCCTAACCCTAACCCTAACCCTAACACCAACCCTAACCCTAACCCTAACCCTAACACCAACCCTAACCCTAAACCTAACCCTAACTCTAACCCTAACACCAAACCTAACCCTAACCCTAACCCTAACCCTAACACCAACCCTAACCCTAACCCTAACCCTAACCCTAAACCTATGCCTAACACGAACCCTAACCCTAAACCTAACCCTAACCCTAACACCAACCCTAACCCTAATCCTAACCCTAACCCTAACCCTAACCCTAACACTAACCCTAACCCTAACCCTAACCCTAACACCAACCCTAACCCTAACCCTAACCCTAAACCTAAACCTAACACCAACCCTAACCCT
Source organism: Rhinolophus hipposideros (assembly GCF_964194185.1). NCBI lineage: Eukaryota > Metazoa > Chordata > Mammalia > Chiroptera > Rhinolophidae > Rhinolophus > Rhinolophus hipposideros. The sequence continues at coordinate 1,379,171 of NW_027669272.1, read as the reverse complement.
AACCCAAACCCTAACCCTAACATCAACCCTAACCCTAACCCTAACCCTAACCCTAACACCAACCCTAACCCTAACCCTAACCCTAACTCTAACCCTAACCCTAACCCTAACACCAACCCTAACCCTAACCCTAACCCTAACCCTAACACAAATCCTAACCCTAATCCTAACCCTAACCCTAACCTTAACCCTAACCCTAACCCTAACCCTAACCCTAACACCAACCCTAACCCTAACCCTAACCCTAACACCAACCCTAACCCTACACCTAACCCTAACTCTAACCCTAACACCAACCCTAACCCTAACCCTAACCCTAACCCTAAACCTATGCCTAACACGAACCCTAACCCTAAACCTAACCCTAACCCTAACACCAACCCTAACCCTAATCCTAACCCTAACCCTAACCCTAACACAAATCCTAACCCTAATCCTAACCCTAACCCTAACCTTAACCGTAACCCTAACCCTAACCCTAACCCTAACACCAACCCTAACCCTAACCCTAACCCTAACACCAACCCTAACCCTAATCCTAACCCTAACCCTATCCCTAACCCTAACACTAACCCTAACCCTAACCCTAACCCTAACACCAACCCTAACCCTAAACCTAAACCTATACCTAACACCAACCCTAACCGTAACCCTAACCCTAACCCTAACACCAACCCTAACCCTAACCCTAACCCTAACCCTAACAGCAACCCTAACCCTAATACTAACCCTAACCCTAACCCTAACCCTAACCCTAACACCAACCCTAACCCTAACCCTAACCCTAACCCTAAACCTAACACCAACCCTAACCCTAACCCTAACCCTAACCATAACACCAAACCTAACCCTAACCCTAACCCTAAACCCTAATCCTAACCCTAACCTTAACCCTAACCCTAACACTAACCCTAACCCTAACCCTAACCCTAACCCCAACCCTAACCCTAACCCTAACCCTAACCCTAACCCTATACCTAACACCAACCCTAACCCTAACCCTAACCCTAACCCTAACACCAACCCTAACCCTAACCCTAAACCTAACACAAACCCTAACCCTAATCCTAACCCTAACCCTAACCCTAACCCTAACACCAACCCTAACCGTAACCCTAACCCTAACCCTAAACCTAACACCAACCCTAACCCTAACCCTAACCCTAACCCTAACACCAACCCTAACCCTAACCCTAACCCTAAACCCTAATCCTAACCCTAACTCTAACGCTAACCCTAACCCTAACAAGGGCAAGTTGTACTGGTCAGCGACGGGCAAGTTCTAGGCCTCGGACTAGAAGGAGCCATGGGCGTTGGTCTAGGGCCCGAGGTAGGGCTAGTGGGAGAGGTAGGCGTAGCGCTGGGGTAGGCATAGGGCAAGGGGTGGGTGTCGAGGTAAACCACGGAGTAGGCCTAGGGCCAGGAGTGGGAGCTGTGGCTAGTGGTAGGGTTGGGTGTGGGCCTATGGGTAGGGGGAGCTGTAGGGCCAGGGGTAGTGGTAGGACCAGAGGTAGTGCTAGGCGTAGGCCTAGGGCGAGGGGTATTGCTCGGGGTAGGGTTAGTTGAAGGGCTAGTGTTTGGCAGAGGCCCACTGGCAGTGTTAGGGTTAGGGCTCATGTTAAGCCTAGGACTAGTGGTAGTGGTAGGGGTTGGCCGAGGACTAGGGGTAGGTGTCACGAAATGGCTCCGGGTAGTCCTAGGACTCCGAACGGATGTAGGGCTGATTAGGGTGTGGCTAATGGTGGGTCCAGGGTGATTTCGTAGGACACGGGTTAGTGCTCTGGCTATAGGTAGGGCAAGGTGTACCGGTTGGCGACGGGCAAGTGCTAGGCTTCGGACTAGAGTGAGCACTGGGCATTGGTCTAGGGCCCGAGGTAGGGCTAGTGGGAGCGGTAGGCGTAGCGCTGGGGTAGGCAAAGGGCAAGGGGTGGGTGTCGGGGTAAACCTCGGAGTAGGCCTAGGACCAGGAGTGGGAGCTGTGGCTAGGGGTAGGGATGGGGGTGGGCCTATAAGTAGGGAGAGCTGTAGGGACAGGGGTAGGGGTAGGACCAGATGTAGTGCTAGGCGTAGGCCTAGGGCGAGGGGTAGTGCTCGGGGTAACCTAACCCTAACCCTAACCCTAACCCTAACACTAACCCTAACCCTAACCCTAACCCTAACACCAACCCTAACCCTAACCCTAACCCTAACCCTATACCTAACACCAACCCTAACCCTAACCCTAACCCTAACCCTAACACCAACCCTAACCCTAACCCTAACCCTAACCCTAACACCAACCCTAAACCTAAACCTAACCCTAACCCTAACACCAACCCTAAACCTAATCCTAACCCTAACCCTAACCCTAACCCTAACACCAAACCTAACCCTAACCCTAACCCTAACCCTAACACCAACCCTAATTCTAACCCTAATTCTAACCCTATGCCTAACACGAACCCTAACCCTAACACTAACCCTAACACCAACCCTAACCCTAACCCTAACCCTAACCCTAAACCTAACACCAACCCTAACCCTAACCCAAACACTAACCCTAACACCAACCCTAACCCTAACCCTAACCCTAACCCTAACACCAACCCTAACCCTAACCCTAACCCTAACTCTAACCCTAACCCTAACCCTAACACCAACCCTAACCCTAACCCTAACCCTAACCCTAACACCAACCCTAACCCTAACCCTAACCCTAACCCTAACCCTAACCCTAACCCTAACCCTAACACCAACCCTAACCCTAACCCTAACCCTAAACCTAAACCTAACACCAACCCTAACCCTAACCCAAACCCTAACCCTAACACCAACCCTAACCCTAACCCTAACCCTAACCCTAACACCAACCCTAACCCTAACCCTAACCCTAACTCTAACCCTAACCCTAACCCTAACACCAACCCTAACCCTAACCCTAACCCTAACACAAATCCTAACCCTAATCCTAACCCTAACCCTAACCTTAACCCTAACCCTAACCCTAACCCTAACCCTAACACCAACCCTAACCCTAACCCTAACCCTAACACCAACCCTAACCCTAAACCTAACCCTAACTCTAACCCTAACACCAAACCTAACCCTAACCCTAACCCTAACCCTAACACCAACCCTAACCCTAACCCTAACCCTAACCCTAAACCTATGCCTAACACGAACCCTAACCCTAAACCTAACCCTAACCCTAACACCAACCCTAACCCTAATCCTAACCCTAACCCTAACCCTAACCCTAACACTAACCCTAACCCTAACCCTAACCCTAACACCAACCCTAACCCTAACCCTAACCCTAAACCTAAACCTAACACCAACCCTAACCCTAACCCAAACCCTAACCCTAACATCAACCCTAACCCTAACCCTAACCCTAACCCTAACACCAACCCTAACCCTAACCCTAACCCTAACTCTAACCCTAACCCTAACCCTAACACCAACCCTAACCCTAACCCTAACCCTAACCCTAACACAAATCCTAACCCTAATCCTAACCCTAACCCTAACCTTAACCCTAACCCTAACCCTAACCCTAACCCTAACACCAACCCTAACCCTAACCCTAACCCTAACACCAACCCTAACCCTACACCTAACCCTAACTCTAACCCTAACACCAACCCTAACCCTAACCCTAACCCTAACCCTAAACCTATGCCTAACACGAACCCTAACCCTAAACCTAACCCTAACCCTAACACCAACCCTAACCCTAATCCTAACCCTAACCCTAACCCTAACACAAATCCTAACCCTAATCCTAACCCTAACCCTAACCTTAACCGTAACCCTAACCCTAACCCTAACCCTAACACCAACCCTAACCCTAACCCTAACCCTAACACCAACCCTAACCCTAATCCTAACCCTAACCCTATCCCTAACCCTAACACTAACCCTAACCCTAACCCTAACCCTAACACCAACCCTAACCCTAAACCTAAACCTATACCTAACACCAACCCTAACCGTAACCCTAACCCTAACCCTAACACCAACCCTAACCCTAACCCTAACCCTAACCCTAACAGCAACCCTAACCCTAATACTAACCCTAACCCTAACCCTAACCCTAACCCTAACACCAACCCTAACCCTAACCCTAACCCTAACCCTAAACCTAACACCAACCCTAACCCTAACCCTAACCCTAACCATAACACCAAACCTAACCCTAACCCTAACCCTAAACCCTAATCCTAACCCTAACCCTAACCCTAACCCTAACACTAACCCTAACCCTAACCCTAACCCTAACCCCAACCCTAACCCTAACCCTAAACCTAACCCTAACCCTATACCTAACACCAACCCTAACCCTAACCCTAACCCTAACCCTAACACCAACCCTAACCCTAACCCTAAACCTAACACAAACCCTAACCCTAATCCTAACCCTAACCCTAACCCTAACCCTAACACCAACCCTAACCGTAACCCTAACCCTAACCCTAAACCTAACACCAACCCTAACCCTAACCCTAACCCTAACCCTAACACCAACCCTAACCCTAACCCTAACCCTAAACCCTAATCCTAACCCTAACCCTAACCCTAACCCTAACAAGGGCAAGTTGTACTGGTCAGCGACGGGCAAGTTCTAGGCCTCGGACTAGAAGGAGCCATGGGCGTTGGTCTAGGGCCCGAGCTAGGGCTAGTGAGAGCGGTAGGCGTAGCGCTGGGGTAGGCATAGGGCAAGGGGTGGGTGTCGAGGTAAACCACGGAGTAGGCCTAGGGCCAGGAGTGGGAGCTGTGGCTAGTGGTAGGGTTGGGGGTGGGCCTATGGGTAGGGGGAGCTGTAGGGCCAGGGGTAGTGGTAGGACCAGAGGTAGTGCTAGGCGTAGGCCTAGGGCGAGGGGTATTGCTCGGGGTAGGGTTAGTTGAAGAACTAGTGTTTGGCAGAGGCCCACTGGCAGTGTTAGGGTTAGGGCTCATGTTAAGCCTAGCACTAGTGGTAGTGGTAGGGGTTGGCCGAGGACTAGGGGTAGGTGTCACGAAATGGCTCCGGGTAGTCCTAGGACTCCGAACGGATGTAGGGCTGATTAGGGTGTGGCTAATGGTGGGTCCAGGGTGATTTCGTAGGACACGGGTTAGTGCTCTGGCTATAGGTAGGGCAAGGTGTACCGGTTGGCGACGGGCAAGTGCTAGGCTTCGGACTAGAGTGAGCACTGGGCGTTGGTCTAGGGCCCGAGGTAGGGCTAGTGGGAGCGGTAGGCGTAGCGCTGGGGTAGGCAAAGGGCAAGGGGTGGGTGTCGGGGTAAACCTCGGAGTAGGCCTAGGACCAGGAGTGGGAGCTGTGGCTAGGGGTAGGGATGGGGGTGGGCCTATAAGTAGGGAGAGCTGTAGGGACAGGGGTAGGGGTAGGACCAGAGGTAGTGCTAGGCGTAGGCCTAGGGCGAGGGGTAGTGCTCGGGGTAACCTAACCCTAACCCTAACCCTAACCCTAACACTAACCCTAACCCTAACCCTAACCCTAACACCAACCCTAACCCTAACCCTAAACCTAACCCTATACCTAACACCAACCCTAACCCTAACCCTAACCCTAACCCTAACACCAACCCTAACCCTAACCCTAACCCTAACCCTAACACCAACCCTAAACCTAAACCTAACCCTAACCCTAACACCAACCCTAAACCTAATCCTAACCCTAACCCTAACCCTAACCCTAACACCAAACCTAACCCTAACCCTAACCCTAACCCTAACACCAACCCTAATTCTAACCCTAACCCTAACCCTAACCCTATGCCTAACACGAACCCTAACCCTAACACTAACCCTAACACCAACCCTAACCCTAACCCTAACCCTAACCCTAAACCTAACACCAACCCTAACCCTAACCCAAACACTAACCCTAACACCAACCCTAACCCTAACCCTAACCCTAACCCTAACACCAACCCTAACCCTAACCCTAACCCTAACTCTAACCCTAACCCTAACCCTAACACCAACCCTAACCCTAACCCTAACCCTAACCCTAACACCAACCCTAACCCTAACCCTAACCCTAACCCTAACCCTAACCCTAACACCAACCCTAACCCTAACCTTAACCCTAAACCTAAACCTAACACCAACCCTAACCCTAACCCAAACCCTAACCCTAACACCAACCCTAACCCTAACCCTAACCCTAACCCTAACACCAACCCTAACCCTAACCCTAACCCTAACTCTAACCCTAACCCTAACCCTAACACCAACCCTAACCCTAACCCTAACCCTAACCCTAACACAAATCCTAACCCTAATCCTAACCCTAACCCTAACCTTAACCCTAACCCTAACCCTAACCCTAACCCTAACACCAACCCTAACCCTAACCCTAACCCTAACACCAACCCTAACCCTAAACCTAACCCTAACTCTAACCCTAACACCAAACCTAACCCTAACCCTAACCCTAACCCTAACACCAACCCTAACCCTAACCCTAACCCTAACCCTAAACCTATGCCTAACACGAACCCTAACCCTAAACCTAACCCTAACCCTAACACCAACCCTAACCCTAATCCTAACCCTAACCCTAACCCTAACCCTAACACTAACCCTAACCCTAACCCTAACCCTAACACCAACCCTAACCCTAACCCTAACCCTAACCCTATACCTAACCCTAACCCTAACCCTAACCCTAACCCTAACAAGGGCACGGTGCACTGGTCAGCGACGGGCAAGTTCTAGGCCTCGGACTAGAAGGAGCCATGGGCGTTGGTCTAGGGCCCGAGCTAGGGCTAGTGAGAGCGGTAGGCGTAGCGCTGGGATAGGCATAGGGTAAGGGGTGGGTGTCGAGGTAAACCTCGGAGTAGGCCTAGGGCCAGGAGTGGGAGCTGTGGCTAGTGGTAGGGTTGGGGGGGGCCTATGGGTAGGGGGAGCTGTAGGGCCAGGGGTAGTGGTAGGACCAGAGGTAGTGCTAGGCGTAGGCCTAGGGCGAGGGGTAGTGCTCGGGGTAGGGTTAGTTGAAGGGCTAGTGTTTGGCAGAGGCCCACTGGCAGTGTTAGGGTTAGGGCTCATGTTAAGCCTAGGACTAGTGGTAGTGGTAGGGGTTGGCCGAGGACTAGGGGTAGGTGTCACGAAATGGCTCCGGGTAGTCCTAGGACTCCGAACGGATGTAGGGCTGGATTAGGGTGTGGCTAATGGTGGGTCCAAGTTGATTTCGTAGGACACGGGTTAGTGCTCTGGCTATCGGTAGGGCATGGTGTACCGGTTGGCAACGGGCAAGTGCTAGGCTTCGGACTAGAGTGATCACTGGGCGTTGGTCTAGGGCCCGAGGTAGGGCTAGTGGGAGCGGTAGGCGTAGCGCTGGGGTAGGCAAAGGGCAAGGGGTGGGTGTCGGGGTAAACCTCGGAGTAGGCCTAGGACCAGGAGTGGGAGCTGTGGCTAGGGGTAGGGATGGGGGTGGGCCTATGGGTAGGGGGAGCTGTAGGGACAGGGGTAGGGGTAGGACCAGATGTAGTGCTAGGCGTAGGCCTAGGGCGAGGGGTAGTGCTCGGGGTAACCTAACCCTAACCCTAACCCTAACCCTAACCCTAACCCTAACACTAACCCTAACCCTAACCCTAACCCTAACACCAACCCTAACCCTAACCCTAACCCTAACCCTAACCCTATACCTAACACCAACCCTAACCCTAACCCTAACCCTAACCCTAACACCAACCCTAACCCTAACCCTAACCCTAACCCTAACCCTAACACCAACCCTAACCCTAAACCTAACACTAACCCTAACACCAATCCTAACCCTAATCCTAACCCTAACCCTAACCCTAACACCAACCCTAACCCTAACCCTAACCCTAACCCTAACACCAACCCTAACCCTAACCCTAACCCTAACCCTAACCCTATGCCTAACACGAACCCTAACCCTAACCCTAACCCTAACACCAACCCTAACCCTAACCCTAACCCTAACCCTAAACCTAACACCAACCCTAACCCTAACCCAAACACTAACCATAACACCAACCTTAACCCTAACCCTAACCCTAACCCTAACCCTAACCCTAACCCTAACCCTAACCCTAACCCTAACCCTAACACCAACCCTAACCCTAACCCTAACCCTAACTCTAACCCTAACCCTAACCCTAACACCAACCCTAACCCTAACCCTAACCCTAACCCTAACACCAACCCTAACCCTAATCCTAACCCTAACCCTAAACCTAACACCAACCCTAACCCTAACCCTAACCCTAAACCTAACACCAACCCTAACCCTAACCCTAACCCTAACTTTATGCCTAACACCAACACTAACCCTAACCCTAACCCTAACCCTAACACCAACCCTAACCCTAATCCTAACCCTAACCCTATCCCTAACCCTAACACTAACCCTAACCCTAACCCTAACCCTAACACCAACCCTAACCCTAATCCTAACCCTAACCCTATCCCTAACCCCAACCCTAACCCTAACCCTAACCCTAACCCTAACCCTATACCTAACACCAACCCTAACCCTAACCCTAACCCTAACCCTAACACCAACCCTAACCCTAACCCTAAACCTAACACAAACCCTAACCCTAATCCTAACCCTAACCCTAACCCTAACCCTAACACCAACCCTAACCGTAACCCTAACCCTAACCCTAAACCTAACACCAACCCTAACCCTAACCCTAACCCTAACCCTAACACCAACCCTAACCCTAACCCTAACCCTAAACCCTAATCCTAACCCTAACCCTAACCCTAACCCTAACCCTAACCCTAACAAGGGCAAGTTGTACTGGTCAGCGACGGGCAAGTTCTAGGCCTCGGACTAGAAGGAGTCATGGGCGTTGGTCTAGGGCCCGAGCTAGGGCTAGTGAGAGCGGTAGGCGTAGCGCTGGGGTAGGCATAGGGCAAGGGGTGGGTGTCGAGGTAAACCACGGAGTAGGCCTAGGGCCAGGAGTGGGAGCTGTGGCTAGTGGTAGGGTTGGGGGTGGGCCTATGGGTAGGGGGAGCTGTAGGGCCAGGGGTAGTGGTAGGACCAGAGGTAGTGCTAGGCGTAGGCCTAGGGCGAGGGGTATTGCTCGGGGTAGGGTTAGTTGAAGGGCTAGTGTTTGGCAGAGGCCCACTGGCAGTGTTAGGGTTAGGGCTCATGTTAAGCCTAGGACTAGTGGTAGTGGTAGGGGTTGGCCGAGGACTAGGGGTAGGTGTCACGAAATGGCTCCGGGTAGTCCTAGGACTCCGAACGGATGTAGGGCTGATTAGGGTGTGGCTAATGGTGGGTCCAGGGTGATTTCGTAGGACACGGGTTAGTGCTCTGGCTATAGGTAGGGCAAGGTGTACCGGTTGGCGACAGGCAAGTGCTAGGCTTCGGACTGAAGTGAGCACTGGGCGTTGGTCTAGGGCCCGAGGTAGGGCTAGTGGGAGCGGTAGGCGTAGCGCTGGGGTAGGCAAAGGGAAAGGGGTGGGTGTCGGGGTAAACCTCGGAGTAGGCCTAGGACCAGGAGTGGGAGCTGTGGCTAGGGGTAGTGATGGGGGTGGGCCTATAAGTAGGGAGAGCTGTAGGGACAGGGGTAGGGCTAGGACCAGAGGTAGTGCTAGGCGTAGGCCTAGGGCGAGGGGTAGTGCTCGGGGTAACCTAACCCTAACCCTAACCCTAACCCTAACACTAACCCTAACCCTAACCCTAACCCTAACACCAACCCTAACCCTAACCCTAACCCTAACCCTATACCTAACACCAACCCTAACCCTAACCCTAACCCTAACCCTAACACCAACCCTAACCCTAACCCTAACCCTAACCCTAACACCAACCCTAAACCTAAACCTAACCCTAACCCTAACACCAACACTAAACCTAATCCTAACCCTAACCCTAACCCTAACACCAAACCTAACCCTAACCCTAACCCTAACCCTAACACCAACCCTAATTCTAACCCTAACCCTAACCCTAACCCTATGCCTAACACGAACCCTAACCCTAACACTAACCCTAACACCAACCCTAACCCTAACCCTAACCCTAACCCTAAACCTAACACCAACCCTAACCCTAACCCAAACACTAACCCTAACACCAACCCTAACCCTAACCCTAACCCTAACCCTAACACCAACCCTAACCCTAACCCTAACCCTAACTCTAACCCTAACCCTAACCCTAACACCAACCCTAACCCTAACCCTAAACCTAACCCTAACACCAACCCTAACCCTAACCCTAACCCTAACCCTAACACCAACCCTAACCCTAACCCTAACCCTAAACCTAAACCTAACACCAACCCTAACCCTAACCCAAACCTTAACCCTAACACCAACCCTAACCCTAACCCTAACCCTAACCCTAACACCAACCCTAACCCTAACCCTAACCCTAACTCTAACCCTAACCCTAACCCTAACACCAACCCTAACCCTAACCCTAACCCTAACCCTAACACAAATCCTAACCCTAATCCTAACCCTAACCCTAACCTTAACCCTAACCCTAACCCTAACCCTAACCCTAACACCAACCCTAACCCTAACCCTAACCCTAACACCAACCCTAACCCTAAACCTAACCCTAACTCTAACCCTAACACCAACCCTAACCCTAACCCTAACCCTAACCCTAACACCAACCCTAACCCTAACCCTAACCCTAACCCTAAACCTATGCCTAACACGAACCCTAACCCTAAACCTAACCCTAACCCTAACACCAACCCTAACCCTAATCCTAACCCTAACCCTAACCCTAACCCTAACACTAACCCTAACCCTAACCCTAACCCTAACACCAACCCTAACCCTAACCCTAACCCTAACCCTATACCTAACACCAACCCTAACCCTAACCCTAACCCTAACCCTAACCCTAACCCTAACCGTAACCCTAACCCTAACCCTAGACCTAACACCAACCCTAACCCTAACCCTAACCCTAACCCTAACACCAACCCTAACCCTAACCCTAACCCTAAACCCTAATCCTAACCCTAACCCTAACCCTAACCCTAACCCTAACCCTAACAAGGGAAAGTTGTACTGGTCAGCGACGGGCAAGTTCTAGGCCTCGGACTAGAAAAAGCCATGGGCGTTGGTCTAGGGCCCGAGCTAGCTCTAGTGAGAGCGGTAGGCGTAGCGCTGGGGTAGGCATAGGGCAAGGGGTGGGTGTCGAGTTAAAGCTCGGAGTAGGCTTTGGCCCAGGAGTTGGAGTTGTGGATAGGGGTAGGGATGGGGGTGGGCCTATGGGTAGGTGGAGCTGTAGGGACAGGGGTAGGGGTAGGACCAGAGGTAGTGCTAGGCGTAGGCCTAGGGCGAGGGGTAGTGCTCGGGGTAACCTAACCCTAACCCTAACCCTAACCCTAACACTAACCCTAACCCTAACCCTAACACCAACCCTAACCCTAACCCTAACCCTAACCCTATGCCTAACACCAACCCTAACCCTAACCCTAACCCTAACCCTAACCCTAAAACATACCCTAACCCTAACCCTAACCCTAACTCTAACCCTAACCCTAACCCTAACACCAACCCTAACCCTAACCCTAACCCTAACACAAATCCTAACCCTAATCCTAACCCTAACACTAACCCTAACCCTAACCCTAACCCTAACCCTAACACCAACCCTAACACTAACCCTAACCCTAACCCTAACCCTAACACCAACCCTAAACCTAAACCTAACCCTAACCCTAACACCAACCCTAACCCTAACCCTAACCCTAACCCTAACCCTAACACCAACCCTAACCCTAACCCTAACCCTAAACCTAAACCTAACACCAACCCTAACCCTAACCCAAACCCTAAACCTAACACCAACCCTAACCCTAACCCTAACCTTAACCCTAACCCTAAAACATACCCTAACCCTAACCCTAACCCTAACTCTAACCCTAACCCTAACCCTAACACCAACCCTAACCCTAACCCTAACCCTAACCATAACACAAATCCTAACCCTAATCCTAACCCTAACCCTAACCCTAACCCTAACCCTAACCCTAACACCAACCCTAACCCTAACCCTAACCCTAACACCAACCCTAACCCTAATCCTAACCCTAACCCTAAATCTAACACCAACCCTAACCCTAACCCTAACCCTAACCCTAACAGCAACCCTAACCCTAACCCTAACCCTAACCCTATGCCTAACACGAACCCTAACCCTAACCCTAACCCTAACACCAACCTTAACCCTAACCCTAACCCTAACCCTAAACCTAACACCAACCCTAACCCTAACCCAAACACTAACCCTAACACCAACCCTAACCCTAAACCTATCCCTAACCCTAACACCAACCCTAACCCTAACCCTAACCCTAACTCTAACCCTAACCCTAACCCTAACACCAACCCTAACCCTAACCCTAACCCTAACCCTAACACCAACCCTAACCCTAACACTAACCTTAACTCTAACCCTAACCCTAACCCTAACACCAACCCTAACCCTAACCCTAACCCTAACCCTAACACCAACCCTAACCCTAACCCTAACCCTAACCCTATACCTAACACCAACCCTATCCCTAACCCTAACCCTAACCCTAACCCTAACCCCAACCCTAACCCTAACACCAACCTTAACCCTAACCCTAACCCTAACACCAACCCTAACCCTAATCCTAACCCTAACCCTAACCCTAACAACCCTAACCCTAACCCTAACCCTAACCCTAACACCAACCCTAACCCTAACCCTAACCCTAACCCTAACCCTATACCTAACACCAACCCTAACCCTAACCCTAACCCTAACCCTAACCCTAACTCCAACCCTAACCCTAACCCTAACCCTAACACCAACCCTAACCCTAATCCTAAACCTAACCCTAACCCTAACCCTAACACCAACCCTAACCGTAACCCTAACCCTAACCCTAACCCTAAACCTAACACCAACCCTAACCCTAACCCTAACCCTAACCCTAACACCAAGCCTAACCCTAACCCTAACCCTAAACCCTAATCCTAACCCTAACCCTAACCCTAACCCTAACCCTAACAAGGGCAAGGTGTACTGGTCAGCGACGGGCAAGTTCTAGGCCTCGGACTAGAAGGAGCCATGGGCGTTTCTCTAGGGCCCGAGCTAGGGCTAGTGTGAGCGGTAGGCGTAGCGCTGGGGTAGGCATAGGGTAAGGGGTGGGTGTCGAGGTAAACCTCGGAGTAGGCTTAGGGCCAGGAGTGGGAGCTGTGGCTAGTGGTAGGGTTGGGGGTGGGCCTATGGGTAGGGGGAGCTGTAGGGCCAGGGGTAGTAGTAGGACAAGAGGTAGTGCTAGGCGTAGGCCTAGGGCGAGGGGTAGTGCTCGGGGTAGGGTTAGTTGAAGGGCTAGTGTTTGGCAGAGGCCCACGGGCAGTGTTAGGGTTAGGGCTCATGTTAAGCCTAGGACTAGTGGTAGTGGTAGGGGTTGGCCGAGGACTAGGGGTAGGTGTCACGAAATGGCTCCGGGTAGTCCTAGGACTCCGAACGGATGTAGGGCTGGATTAGGGTGTGGCTAATGGTGGGTCCAGGTTGATTTCGTAGGACACGGGTTAGTGCTCTGGCTATCGGTAGGGCATGGTGTACCGGTTGGCGATGGGCAAGTGCTAGGCTTCGGACTAGAGTGAGCACTGGGCGTTGGTCTAGGGCCCGAGGTAGGTCTAGTGGGAGCGGTAGGCGTAGCGCTGGGGTAGGCAAAGGGCAAGGGGTGGGTGTCGGGGTAAACCTCGGAGTAGGCCTAGGACCAGGAGTGGGAGCTGTGGCTAGGGGTAGGGATGGGGGTGGGCCTATGGGTAGGGGGAGCTGTAGGGACAGGGGTAGGTGTAGGACCAGATGTAGTGCTAGGCGTAGGCCTAGGGCGAGGGGTAGTTCTCGGGGTAACCTAACCCTAACCCTAACCCTAACCCTAACCCTAACACTAACCCTAACCCTAACCCTAACCCTAACACCAACCCTAACCCTAACCCTAACCCAAACACTAACCCTATACATAACACCAACCCTAACCCTAACCCTAACCCTAACCCTAACACCAAACCTAACCCTAACCCTAACCCTAACCCTAACACCAACCCTAACCCTAAACCTAACCCTAACCCTAACACCAATCCTAACCCTAATCCTAACCCTAACCCTAACCCTAACACCAACCCTAACCCTAACCCTAACCCTAACCCTAATACCAAACCTAACCCTAACCCTAACCCTATGCCTAACACGAACCCTAACCCTAACCCTAACCCTAACACGAACCCTAACCCTAACCCTAACCCTAAACCTAACAACAACCCTAACCCTAACCCAAACACTAACCATAACACCAACCCTAACCCTAACCCTAACCCTAACCCTAACACCAACCCTAAACTTAACCCTAACCCTAAACCTAACACCTACCCTAACCCTAACCCAAACACTAAACCTAACACCAACCCTAACCCTAACCCTAACCCTAACCCTAACACCAACCCTAACCCTAACCCTAACCCTAACTCTAACCCTAACCCTAACCCTAACACCAACCCTAACCCTAACCCTAACCCTAAACCTAACACCAACCCTAACCCTAATCCTAACCCTAACCCTAACCCTAACACCAACCCTAACCCTAACTCTAACCCTAACCCTAACCCTAACACCAACCCTAACCCTAACCCTAACCCTAACCCTATGCCTAACACTAACACTAACCCTAACCCTAACCCTAACCCTAACACCAACCCTAACCCTAATCCTAACCCTAACCCTATCCCTAACCCTAACACTAACCCTAACCCTAACCCTAACCCTAACACCAACCCTAACCCTAACCCTAACCCTATACCTAACACCAACCCTAACCGTAACCCTAATCCTAACCCTAACACCAACCCTAACCCTAACCCTAACCCTAACCCTAACCCTAACACCAACCCTAACCCTAATCCTAACCCTAACCCTAACCCTAACCCTAACCCTAACACCAACCCTAACCCTAACCCTAACCCTAACCCTAACCCTAAACCTAACACCAACCCTAACCCTAACCCTAACCCTAACCATAACACCAAACCTAACCCTAACCCTAACCCTAAACCCTAATCCTAACCCTAACCCTAACCCTAACCCTAACACTAACCCTAATCCTAACCCTAACCCTAACCCCAACCCTAACCCTAACCCTAACCCTAACCCTAACCCTATACCTAACACCAACCCTAACCGTAACCCTAACCCTAACCCTAACACCAACCCTAACCCTAACCCTAACCCTAACAGCAACCCTAACCCTAATCCTAACCCTAACCCTAACCCTAAACCTAACCCTAACACCAACCCTAACCCTAACCCTAACCCTAACCCTAAACCTAACACCAACCCTAACCCTAACCCTAACCATAACACCAAACCTAACCCTAACCCTAACCCTAAACCCTAATCCTAACCCTAACCCTAACCCTAACCCTAACACTAACCCTAACCCTAAACCTAACCCTAACCCCAACCCTAACCCTAACCCTAACCCTAACCCTAACCCTATACCTAACACCAACCCTAACCCTAACCCTAACCCTAACCCTAACACCAACCCTAACCCTAACCCTAAACCTAACACAAACCCTAACCCTAATCCTAACCCTAACCCTAACCCTAACACCAACCCTAACCGTAACCCTAACCCTAACCCTAAACCTAACACCAACCCTAACCCTAACCCTAACCCTAACCCTAACACCAACCCTAACCCTAACCCTAACCCTAAACCCTAATCCTAACCCTAACCCTAACCCTAATCCTAACCCTAACAAGGGCAAGTTGTACTGGTCAGCGACGGGCAAGTTCTAGGCCTCGGACTAGAAGGAGCCATGGGCGTTGGTCTAGGGCCCGAGCTAGGGCTAGTGAGAGCGGTAGGCGTAGCGCTGGGGTAGGCATAGGGCAAGGGGTGGGTGTCGAGGTAAACCACGGAGTAGGCCTAGGGCCAGGAGTGGGAGCTGTGGCTAGTGGTAGGGTTGGGGGTGGGCCTATGGGTAGGGGGAGCTGTAGGGCCAGGGGTAGTGGTAGGACCAGAGGTAGTGCTAGGCGTAGGCCTAGGGCGAGGGGTATTGCTCGGGGTAGGGTTAGTTGAAGGGCTAGTGTTTGGCAGAGGCCCACTGGCAGTGTTAGGGTTAGGGCTCATGTTAAGCCTAGGACTAGTGGTAGTGGTAGGGGTTGGCCGAGGACTAGGGGTAGGTGTCACGAAATGGCTCCGGGTAGTCCTAGGACTCCGAACGGATGTAGGGCTGATTAGGGTGTGGCTAATGGTGGGTCCAGGGTGATTTCGTAGGACACGGGTTAGTGCTCTGGCTATAGGTAGGGCTAGGTGTACCGGTTGGCGACGGGCAAGTGCTAGGCTTCGGACTAGAGTGAGCACTGGGCGTTGGTCTAGGGCCCGAGGTAGGGCTAGTGGGAGCGGTAGGCGTAGCGCTGGGGTAGGCAAAGGGCAAGGGGTGGGTGTCGGGGTAAACCTTGGAGTAGGCCTAGGACCAGGAGTGGGAGCTGTGGCTAGGGGTAGGGATGGGTGTGGGCCTATAAGTAGGGAGAGCTGTAGGGACAGGGGTAGTGGTAGGACCAGAGGTAGTGCTAGGCCTAGGCCTAGGGCGAGGGGTAGTGCTCGGGGTAACCTAACCCTAACCCTAACCCTAACCCTAACACTAACCCTAACCCTAACCCTAACCCTAACACCAACCCTAACCCTAACCCTAACCCTAACCCTATACCTAACACCAACCCTAACCCTAACCCTAACCCTAACCCTAACCCTAACCCTAAGCCTATACCTAACACCAAACCTAACCCTAACCCAAACCCTAACCCTAACACCAACCCTAACCCTAACCCTAAACCTAACACAAACCCTAACCCTAATCCTAACCCTAACCCTAACCCTAACCCTAACACCAACCCTAACCGTAACCCTAACCCTAACCCTAAACCTAACACCAACCCTAACCCTAACCCTAACCCTAACCCTAACACCAACCCTAACCCTAATCCTAACCCTAACCCTAACCCTAACCCTAACCCTAACACCAAACCTAACCCTAACCCTAACCCTAACCCTAACCCTAAACCTAACACCAACCTTAACCCTAACCCTAACCCTAACCATAACACCAAACCTAACCCTAACCCTAACCCTAAACCCTAATCCTAACCCTAACCCTAACCCTAACCCTAACACCAAACCTAACCCTAACCCTAACCCTAACCCTAACACCAACCCTAACCCTAAACCTAACCCTAACCCTAACACCAATCCTAACCCTAATCCTAACCCTAACCCTAACCCTAACACCAACCCTAACCCTAACCCTAACCCTAACCCTCATACTAACCCTAACCCTAACCCTAACCCTAACCCTATGCCTAACACGAACCCTAACCCTAACCCTAACCCTAACACGAACCCTAACCCTAACCCTAACCCTAAACCTAACACCAACCCTAACCCTAACCCAAACACTAACCATAACACCAACCCTAACCCTAACCCTAACCCTAACCCTAACACCAACCCTAAACTTAACCCTAACCCTAAACCTAACACCTACCCTAACCCTAACCCAAACACTAAACCTAACACCAACCCTAACCCTAACCCTAACCCTAATCCTAACACCAACCCTAACCCTAACCCTAACCCTAACTCTAACCCTAACCCTAACCCTAACACCAACCCTAACCCTAACCCTAACCCTAAACCTAACACCAACCCTAACCCTAATCCTAACCCTAACCCTAACCCTAACACCAACCCTAACCCTAACCCTAACCCTAACCCTAACCCTAACCCTAACACCAACCCTAACCCTAACCCTAACCCTAACCCTATGCCTAACACCAACACTAACCCTAACCCTAACCCTAACCCTAACACCAACCCTAACCCTAATCCTAACCCTAACCCTATCCCTAACCCTAACACTAACCCTAACCCTAACCCTAACCCTAACACCAACTCTAACCCTAACCCTAACCCTATACCTAACACCAACCCTAACCGTAACCCTAATCCTAACCCTAACACCAACCCTAACCCTAACCCTAACCCTAACCCTAACCCTAACACCAACCCTAACCCTAATCCTAACCCTAACCCTAACCCTAACCCTAACCCTAACACCAACCCTAACCCTAACCCTAACCCTAACCCTAACCCTAAACCTAACACCAACCCTAACCCTAACCCTAACCCTAACCATAACACCAAACCTAACCCTAACCCTAACCCTAAACCCTAATCCTAACCCTAACCCTAACCCTAACCCTAACACTAACCCTAATCCTAACCCTAACCCTAACCCCAACCCTAACCCTAACCCTAACCCTAACCCTAACCCTATACCTAACACCAACCCTAACCGTAACCCTAACCCTAACCCTAACACCAACCCTAACCCTAACCCTAACCCTAACAGCAACCCTAACCCTAATCCTAACCCTAACCCTAACCCTAAACCTAACCCTAACACCAACCCTAACCCTAACCCTAACCCTAACCCTAAACCTAACACCAACCCTAACCCTAACCCTAACCATAACACCAAACCTAACCCT
This sequence comes from Rhinolophus hipposideros, assembly GCF_964194185.1. Classification (NCBI taxonomy): domain Eukaryota; kingdom Metazoa; phylum Chordata; class Mammalia; order Chiroptera; family Rhinolophidae; genus Rhinolophus; species Rhinolophus hipposideros. The sequence continues at coordinate 1,360,642 of NW_027669272.1, read as the reverse complement.
AACCCTAACCCTAAACCTTAATCCTAACCCTAACCCTAACCCTAACCCTAACACTAACCCTAACCCTAACCCTAACCCTAACCCCAACCCTAACCCTAACCCTAACCCTAACCCTAACCCTATACCTAACACCAACCCTAACCCTAACCCTAACCCTAACCCTAACACCAACCCTAACCCTAACCCTAAACCTAACACAAACCCTAACCCTAATCCTAACCCTAACCCTAACCCTAACACCAACCCTAACCGTAACCCTAACCCTAACCCTAAACCTAACACCAACCCTAACCCTAACCCTAACCCTAACCCTAACACCAACCCTAACCCTAACCCTAACCCTAAACCCTAATCCTAACCCTAACCCTAACCCTAATCCTAACCCTAACAAGGGCAAGTTGTACTGGTCAGCGACGGGCAAGTTCTAGGCCTCGGACTAGAAGGAGCCATGGGCGTTGGTCTAGGGCCCGAGCTAGGGCTAGTGAGAGCGGTAGGCGTAGCGCTGGGGTAGGCATAGGGCAAGGGGTGGGTGTCGAGGTAAACCACGGAGTAGGCCTAGGCCCAGGAGTGGGAGCTGTGGCTAGTGGTAGGGTTGGGGGTGGGCCTATGGGTAGGGGGAGCTGTAGGGCCAGGGGTAGTGGTAGGACCAGAGGTAGTGCTAGGCGTAGGCCTAGGGCGAGGGGTATTGCTCGGGGTAGGGTTAGTTGAAGGGCTAGTGTTTGGCAGAGGCCCACTGGCAGTGTTAGGGTTAGGGCTCATGTTAAGCCTAGGACTAGTGGTAGTGGTAGGGGTTGGCCGAGGACTAGGGGTAGGTGTCACGAAATGGCTCCGGGTAGTCCTAGGACTCCGAACGGATGTAGGGCTGATTAGGGTGTGGCTAATGGAGGGTCCAGGGTGATTTCGTAGGACACGGGTTAGTGCTCTGGCTATAGGTAGGGCTAGGTGTACCGGTTGGCGACGGGCAAGTGCTAGGCTTCGGACTAGAGTGAGCACTGGGCGTTGGTCTAGGGCCCGAGGTAGGGCTAGTGGGAGCGGTAGGCGTAGCGCTGGGGTAGGCAAAGGGCAAGGGGTGGGTGTCGGGGTAAACCTCGGAGTAGGCCTAGGACCAGGAGTGGGAGCTGTGGCTAGGGGTAGGGATGGGTGTGGGCCTATAAGTAGGGAGAGCTGTAGGGACAGGGGTAGTGGTAGGACCAGAGGTAGTGCTAGGCGTAGGCCTAGGGCGAGGGGTAGTGCTCGGGGTAACCTAACCCTAACCCTAACCCTAACCCTAACACTAACCCTAACCCTAACCCTAACCCTAACACCAACCCTAACCCTAACCCTAACCCTAACCCTATACCTAACACCAACCCTAACCCTAACCCTAACCCTAACCCTAACCCTAACCCTAAGCCTATACCTAACACCAAACCTAACACTAACCCTAACCCTAACCCTAACACCAACCCTAACCCTAACCCTAAACCTAACACAAACCCTAACCCTAATCCTAACCCTAACCCTAACCCTAACCCTAACACCAACCCTAACCGTAACCCTAACCCTAACCCTAAACCTAACACCAACCCTAACCCTAACACTAACCCTAACCCTAACACCAACCCTAACCCTAATCCTAAACCTAACCCTAACCCTAACCCTAACCCTAACACCAACCCTAACCCTAACCCTAACCCTAACCCTAACCCTAAACCTAACACCAACCTTAACCCTAACCCTAACCCTAACCATAACACCAAACCTAACCCTAACCCTAACCCTAAACCCTAATTCTAACCCTAACCCTAACCCTAACCCTAACACCAACCCTAACCCTAACCCTAACCCTAACTCTAACCCTAACCCTAACCCTAACACCAACCCTAACCCTAACCCTAACCCTAACCCTAACACCAACCCTAACCCTAACACTAACCTTAACTCTAACCCTAACCCTAACCCTAACACCAACCCTAACCCTAACCCTAACCCTAACCCTAACACCAACCCTAACCCTAACCCTAACCCTAACCCTATACCTAACACCAACCCTATCCCTAACCCTAACCCTAACCCTAACCCTAACCCCAACCCTAACCCTAACACCAACCTTAACCCTAACCCTAACCCTAACACCAACCCTAACCCTAATCCTAACCCTAACCCTAACCCTAACAACCCTAACCCTAACCCTAACCCTAACCCTAACACCAACCCTAACCCTAACCCTAACCCTAACCCTAACCCTATACCTAACACCAACCCTAACCCTAACCCTAACCCTAACCCTAACCCTAACTCCAACCCTAACCCTAACCCTAACCCTAACACCAACCCTAACCCTAATCCTAAACCTAACCCTAACCCTAACCCTAACACCAACCCTAACCGTAACCCTAACCCTAACCCTAACCCTAAACCTAACACCAACCCTAACCCTAACCCTAACCCTAACCCTAACACCAAGCCTAACCCTAACCCTAACCCTAAACCCTAATCCTAACCCTAACCCTAACCCTAACCCTAACCCTAACAAGGGCAAGGTGTACTGGTCAGCGACGGGCAAGTTCTAGGCCTCGGACTAGAAGGAGCCATGGGCGTTTCTCTAGGGCCCGAGCTAGGGCTAGTGTGAGCGGTAGGCGTAGCGCTGGGGTAGGCATAGGGTAAGGGGTGGGTGTCGAGGTAAACCTCGGAGTAGGCTTAGGGCCAGGAGTGGGAGCTGTGGCTAGTGGTAGGGTTGGGGGTGGGCCTATGGGTAGGGGGAGCTGTAGGGCCAGGGGTAGTAGTAGGACAAGAGGTAGTGCTAGGCGTAGGCCTAGGGCGAGGGGTAGTGCTCGGGGTAGGGTTAGTTGAAGGGCTAGTGTTTGGCAGAGGCCCACGGGCAGTGTTAGGGTTAGGGCTCATGTTAAGCCTAGGACTAGTGGTAGTGGTAGGGGTTGGCCGAGGACTAGGGGTAGGTGTCACGAAATGGCTCCGGGTAGTCCTAGGACTCCGAACGGATGTAGGGCTGGATTAGGGTGTGGCTAATGGTGGGTCCAGGTTGATTTCGTAGGACACGGGTTAGTGCTCTGGCTATCGGTAGGGCATGGTGTACCGGTTGGCGATGGGCAAGTGCTAGGCTTCGGACTAGAGTGAGCACTGGGCGTTGGTCTAGGGCCCGAGGTAGGGCTAGTGGGAGCGGTAGGCGTAGCGCTGGGGTAGGCAAAGGGCAAGGGGTGGGTGTCGGGGTAAACCTCGGAGTAGGCCTAGGACCAGGAGTGGGAGCTGTGGCTAGGGGTAGGGATGGGGGTGGGCCTATGGGTAGGGGGAGCTGTAGGGACAGGGGTAGGTGTAGGACCAGATGTAGTGCTAGGCGTAGGCCTAGGGCGAGGGGTAGTTCTCGGGGTAACCTAACCCTAACCCTAACCCTAACCCTAACCCTAACACTAACCCTAACCCTAACCCTAACCCTAACACCAACCCTAACCCTAACCCTAACCCAAACACTAACCCTATACATAACACCAACCCTAACCCTAACCCTAACCCTAACCCTAACACCAAACCTAACCCTAACCCTAACCCTAACCCTAACACCAACCCTAACCCTAAACCTAACCCTAACCCTAACACCAATCCTAACCCTAATCCTAACCCTAACCCTAACCCTAACACCAACCCTAACCCTAACCCTAACCCTAACCCTAATACCAAACCTAACCCTAACCCTAACCCTATGCCTAACACGAACCCTAACCCTAACCCTAACCCTAACACGAACCCTAACCCTAACCCTAACCCTAAACCTAACAACAACCCTAACCCTAACCCAAACACTAACCATAACACCAACCCTAACCCTAACCCTAACCCTAACCCTAACACCAACCCTAAACTTAACCCTAACCCTAAACCTAACACCTACCCTAACCCTAACCCAAACACTAAACCTAACACCAACCCTAACCCTAACCCTAACCCTAACCCTAACACCAACCCTAACCCTAACCCTAACCCTAACTCTAACCCTAACCCTAACCCTAACACCAACCCTAACCCTAACCCTAACCCTAACCCTATACCTAACACCAACCCTATCCCTAACCCTAACCCTAACCCTAACCCTAACCCCAACCCTAACCCTAACACCAACCTTAACCCTAACCCTAACCCTAACACCAACCCTAACCCTAATCCTAACCCTAACCCTAACCCTAACACTAACCCTAACCCTAACCCTAACCCTAACACCAACCCTAACCCTAACCCTAACCCTATACCTAACACCAACCCTAACCGTAACCCTAATCCTAACCCTAACACCAACCCTAACCCTAACCCTAACCCTAACCCTAACCCTAACACCAACCCTAACCCTAATCCTAACCCTAACCCTAACCCTAACCCTAACCCTAACACCAACCCTAACCCTAACCCTAACCCTAACCCTAACCCTAAACCTAACACCAACCCTAACCCTAACCCTAACCCTAACCATAACACCAAACCTAACCCTAACCCTAACCCTAAACCCTAATCCTAACCCTAACCCTAACCCTAACCCTAACACTAACCCTAATCCTAACCCTAACCCTAACCCCAACCCTAACCCTAACCCTAACCCTAACCCTAACCCTATACCTAACACCAACCCTAACCGTAACCCTAACCCTAACCCTAACACCAACCCTAACCCTAACCCTAACCCTAACAGCAACCCTAACCCTAATCCTAACCCTAACCCTAACCCTAAACCTAACCCTAACACCAACCCTAACCCTAACCCTAACCCTAACCCTAAACCTAACACCAACCCTAACCCTAACCCTAACCATAACACCAAACCTAACCCTAACCCTAACCCTAAACCCTAATCCTAACCCTAACCCTAACCCTAACCCTAACACTAACCCTAACCCTAAACCTAACCCTAACCCCAACCCTAACCCTAACCCTAACCCTAACCCTAACCCTATACCTAACACCAACCCTAACCCTAACCCTAACCCTAACCCTAACACCAACCCTAACCCTAACCCTAAACCTAACACAAACCCTAACCCTAATCCTAACCCTAACCCTAACCCTAACACCAACCCTAACCGTAACCCTAACCCTAACCCTAAACCTAACACCAACCCTAACCCTAACCCTAACCCTAACCCTAACACCAACCCTAACCCTAACCCTAACCCTAAACCCTAATCCTAACCCTAACCCTAACCCTAATCCTAACCCTAACAAGGGCAAGTTGTACTGGTCAGCGACGGGCAAGTTCTAGGCCTCGGACTAGAAGGAGCCATGGGCGTTGGTCTAGGGCCCGAGCTAGGGCTAGTGAGAGCGGTAGGCGTAGCGCTGGGGTAGGCATAGGGCAAGGGGTGGGTGTCGAGGTAAACCACGGAGTAGGCCTAGGGCCAGGAGTGGGAGCTGTGGCTAGTGGTAGGGTTGGGGGTGGGCCTATGGGTAGGGGGAGCTGTAGGGCCAGGGGTAGTGGTAGGACCAGAGGTAGTGCTAGGCGTAGGCCTAGGGCGAGGGGTATTGCTCGGGGTAGGGTTAGTTGAAGGGCTAGTGTTTGGCAGAGGCCCACTGGCAGTGTTAGGGTTAGGGCTCATGTTAAGCCTAGGACTAGTGGTAGTGGTAGGGGTTGGCCGAGGACTAGGGGTAGGTGTCACGAAATGGCTCCGGGTAGTCCTAGGACTCCGAACGGATGTAGGGCTGATTAGGGTGTGGCTAATGGTGGGTCCAGGGTGATTTCGTAGGACACGGGTTAGTGCTCTGGCTATAGGTAGGGCTAGGTGTACCGGTTGGCGACGGGCAAGTGCTAGGCTTCGGACTAGAGTGAGCACTGGGCGTTGGTCTAGGGCCCGAGGTAGGGCTAGTGGGAGCGGTAGGCGTAGCGCTGGGGTAGGCAAAGGGCAAGGGGTGGGTGTCGGGGTAAACCTTGGAGTAGGCCTAGGACCAGGAGTGGGAGCTGTGGCTAGGGGTAGGGATGGGTGTGGGCCTATAAGTAGGGAGAGCTGTAGGGACAGGGGTAGTGGTAGGACCAGAGGTAGTGCTAGGCCTAGGCCTAGGGCGAGGGGTAGTGCTCGGGGTAACCTAACCCTAACCCTAACCCTAACCCTAACACTAACCCTAACCCTAACCCTAACCCTAACACCAACCCTAACCCTAACCCTAACCCTAACCCTATACCTAACACCAACCCTAACCCTAACCCTAACCCTAACCCTAACCCTAACCCTAAGCCTATACCTAACACCAAACCTAACCCTAACCCAAACCCTAACCCTAACACCAACCCTAACCCTAACCCTAAACCTAACACAAACCCTAACCCTAATCCTAACCCTAACCCTAACCCTAACCCTAACACCAACCCTAACCGTAACCCTAACCCTAACCCTAAACCTAACACCAACCCTAACCCTAACCCTAACCCTAACCCTAACACCAACCCTAACCCTAATCCTAACCCTAACCCTAACCCTAACCCTAACCCTAACACCAAACCTAACCCTAACCCTAACCCTAACCCTAACCCTAAACCTAACACCAACCTTAACCCTAACCCTAACCCTAACCATAACACCAAACCTAACCCTAACCCTAACCCTAAACCCTAATCCTAACCCTAACCCTAACCCTAACCCTAACACCAAACCTAACCCTAACCCTAACCCTAACCCTAACACCAACCCTAACCCTAAACCTAACCCTAACCCTAACACCAATCCTAACCCTAATCCTAACCCTAACCCTAACCCTAACACCAACCCTAACCCTAACCCTAACCCTAACCCTCATACTAACCCTAACCCTAACCCTAACCCTAACCCTATGCCTAACACGAACCCTAACCCTAACCCTAACCCTAACACGAACCCTAACCCTAACCCTAACCCTAAACCTAACACCAACCCTAACCCTAACCCAAACACTAACCATAACACCAACCCTAACCCTAACCCTAACCCTAACCCTAACACCAACCCTAAACTTAACCCTAACTCTAAACCTAACACCTACCCTAACCCTAACCCAAACACTAAACCTAACACCAACCCTAACCCTAACCCTAACCCTAATCCTAACACCAACCCTAACCCTAACCCTAACCCTAACTCTAACCCTAACCCTAACCCTAACACCAACCCTAACCCTAACCCTAACCCTAAACCTAACACCAACCCTAACCCTAATCCTAACCCTAACCCTAACCCTAACACCAACCCTAACCCTAACCCTAACCCTAACCCTAACCCTAACCCTAACACCAACCCTAACCCTAACCCTAACCCTAACCCTATGCCTAACACCAACACTAACCCTAACCCTAACCCTAACCCTAACACCAACCCTAACCCTAATCCTAACCCTAACCCTATCCCTAACCCTAACACTAACCCTAACCCTAACCCTAACCCTAACACCAACTCTAACCCTAACCCTAACCCTATACCTAACACCAACCCTAACCGTAACCCTAATCCTAACCCTAACACCAACCCTAACCCTAACCCTAACCCTAACCCTAACCCTAACACCAACCCTAACCCTAATCCTAACCCTAACCCTAACCCTAACCCTAACCCTAACACCAACCCTAACCCTAACCCTAACCCTAACCCTAACCCTAAACCTAACACCAACCCTAACCCTAACCCTAACCCTAACCATAACACCAAACCTAACCCTAACCCTAACCCTAAACCCTAATCCTAACCCTAACCCTAACCCTAACCCTACCACTAACCCTAATCCTAACCCTAACCCTAACCCCAACCCTAACCCTAACCCTAACCCTAACCCTAACCCTATACCTAACACCAACCCTAACCGTAACCCTAACCCTAACCCTAACACCAACCCTAACCCTAACCCTAACCCTAACAGCAACCCTAACCCTAATCCTAACCCTAACCCTAACCCTAAACCTAACCCTAACACCAACCCTAACCCTAACCCTAACCCTAACCCTAAACCTAACACCAACCCTAACCCTAACCCTAACCATAACACCAAACCTAACCCTAACCCTAACCCTAAACCTTAATCCTAACCCTAACCCTAACCCTAACCCTAACACTAACCCTAACCCTAACCCTAACCCTAACCCCAACCCTAACCCTAACCCTAACCCTAACCCTAACCCTATACCTAACACCAACCCTAACCCTAACCCTAACCCTAACCCTAACACCAACCCTAACCCTAACCCTAAACCTAACACAAACCCTAACCCTAATCCTAACCCTAACCCTAACCCTAACACCAACCCTAACCGTAACCCTAACCCTAACCCTAAACCTAACACCAACCCTAACCCTAACCCTAACCCTAACCCTAACACCAACCCTAACCCTAACCCTAACCCTAAACCCTAATCCTAACCCTAACCCTAACCCTAATCCTAACCCTAACAAGGGCAAGTTGTACTGGTCAGCGACGGGCAAGTTCTAGGCCTCGGACTAGAAGGAGCCATGGGCGTTGGTCTAGGGCCCGAGCTAGGGCTAGTGAGAGCGGTAGGCGTAGCGCTGGGGTAGGCATAGGGCAAGGGGTGGGTGTCGAGGTAAACCACGGAGTAGGCCTAGGGCCAGGAGTGGGAGCTGTGGCTAGTGGTAGGGTTGGGGGTGGGCCTATGGGTAGGGGGAGCTGTAGGGCCAGGGGTAGTGGTAGGACCAGAGGTAGTGCTAGGCGTAGGCCTAGGGCGAGGGGTATTGCTCGGGGTAGGGTTAGTTGAAGGGCTAGTGTTTGGCAGAGGCCCACTGGCAGTGTTAGGGTTAGGGCTCATGTTAAGCCTAGGACTAGTGGTAGTGGTAGGGGTTGGCCGAGGACTAGGGGTAGGTGTCACGAAATGGCTCCGGGTAGTCCTAGGACTCCGAACGGATGTAGGGCTGATTAGGGTGTGGCTAATGGAGGGTCCAGGGTGATTTCGTAGGACACGGGTTAGTGCTCTGGCTATAGGTAGGGCTAGGTGTACCGGTTGGCGACGGGCAAGTGCTAGGCTTCGGACTAGAGTGAGCACTGGGCGTTGGTCTAGGGCCCGAGGTAGGGCTAGTGGGAGCGGTAGGCGTAGCGCTGGGGTAGGCAAAGGGCAAGGGGTGGGTGTCGGGGTAAACCTCGGAGTAGGCCTAGGACCAGGAGTGGGAGCTGTGGCTAGGGGTAGGGATGGGTGTGGGCCTATAAGTAGGGAGAGCTGTAGGGACAGGGGTAGTGGTAGGACCAGAGGTAGTGCTAGGCGTAGGCCTAGGGCGAGGGGTAGTGCTCGGGGTAACCTAACCCTAACCCTAACCCTAACCCTAACACTAACCCTAACCCTAACCCTAACCCTAACACCAACCCTAACCCTAACCCTAACCCTAACCCTATACCTAACACCAACCCTAACCCTAACCCTAACCCTAACCCTAACCCTAACCCTAAGCCTATACCTAACACCAAACCTAACCCTAACCCTAACCCTAACCCTAACACCAACCCTAACCCTAACCCTAAACCTAACACAAACCCTAACCCTAATCCTAACCCTAACCCTAACCCTAACCCTAACACCAACCCTAACCGTAACCCTAACCCTAACCCTAAACCTAACACCAACCCTAACCCTAACCCTAACCCTAACCCTAACACCAACCCTAACCCTAATCCTAAACCTAACCCTAACCCTAACCCTAACCCTAACACCAACCCTAACCCTAACCCTAACCCTAACCCTAACCCTAAACCTAACACCAACCTTAACCCTAACCCTAACCCTAACCATAACACCAAACCTAACCCTAACCCTAACCCTAAACCCTAATCCTAACCCTAACCCTAACCCTAACCCTAACACTAACCCTAACCCTAACCCTAACCCTAACCCTAACCCTAACCCTATACCTAACACCAACCCTAACCGTAACCCTAACCCTAACCCTAACACCAACCCTAACCCTAACCCTAACCCTAACCCTAACCCTAACACCAACCCTAACCCTAATCCTAACCCTAACCCTAACCCTAACCCTAACCCTAACCCCAACCCTAACCCTAACCCTAACCCTAACCCTAACCCTATACCTAACACCAACCCTAACCGTAACCCTAACCCTAACCCTAACACCAACCCTAACCCTAACCCTAACCCTAACAGCAACCCTAACCATAATCCTAACCCTAACCCTAACCCTAACCCTAACACCAACCCTAACCCTAACCCTAACCCTAACCCTAACCCTAAACCTAACACCAACCCTAACCCTAACCCTAACCCTAACCATAACACCAAACCTAACCCTAACCCTAACCCTAAACCCTAATCCTAACCCTAACCCTAACCCTAACCCTAACACTAACCCTAACCCTAACCCTAACCCTAACCCCAACCCTAACCCTAACCCTAACCCTAACCCTAACCCTATACCTAACACCAACCCTAACCCTAACCCTAACCCTAACCCTAACACCAACCCTAACCCTAACCCTAAACCTAACACAAACCCTAACCCTAATCCTAACCCTAACCCTAACCCTAACCCTAACACCAACCCTAACCGTAACCCTAACCCTAACCCTAAACCTAACACCAACCCTAACCCTAACCCTAACCCTAACCCTAACACCAACCCTAACCCTAACCCTAACCCTAAACCCTAATCCTAACCCTAACCCTAACCCTAATCCTAACCCTAACAAGGGCAAGTTGTACTGGTCAGCGACGGGCAAGTTCTAGGCCTCGGACTAGAAGGAGCCATGGGCGTTGGTCTAGGGCCCGAGCTAGGGCTAGTGAGAGCGGTAGGCGTAGCGCTGGGGTAGGCATAGGGCAAGGGGTGGTTGTCGAGGTAAACCTCGGAGTAGGCCTAGGGCCAGGAGTGGGAGCTGTGGCTAGTGGTAGGGTTGGGGGTGGGCCTATGGGTAGGGAGAGCTGTAGGGCCAGGGGTAGTGGTAGGACCAGAGGTAGTGCTAGGCGTAGGCCTAGGGGGAGGGGTATTGCTCGGGGTAGGGTTAGTTGAAGGGCTAGTGTTTGGCAGAGGCCCACTGGCAGTGTTAGGGTTAGGGCTCATGTTAAGCCTAGGACTAGTGGTAGTGGTAGGGGTTGGCCGAGGACTAGGGGTAGGTGTCACGAAATGGCTCCGGGTAGTCCTAGGACTCCGAACGGATGTAGGGCTGATTAGGGTGTGGCTAATGGTGGGTCCAGGGTGATTTCGTAGGACACGGGTTAGTGCTCTGGCTATAGGTAGGGCAAGGTGTACCGGTTGGCGACGGGCAAGTGCTAGGCTTCGGACTAGAGTGAGCAATGGGCGTTGGTCTAGGGCCCGAGGTAGGGCTAGTGGGAGCGGTAGGCGTAGCGCTGGGGTAGGCAAAGGGCAAGGGGTGGGTGTCGGGGTAAACCTCGGAGTAGGCCTAGGACCAGGAGTGGGAGCTGTGGCTAGGGGTAGGGATGAGGGTGGGCCTATGGGTAGGGAGAGCTGTAGGGACAGGGGTAGGGGTAGGACCAGAGGTAGTGCTAGGCGTAGGCCTAGGGCGAGGGGTAGTGCTCGGGGTAACCTAACCCTAACCCTAACCCTAACCCTAACACTAACCCTAACCCTAACCCTAACCCTAACACCAACCCTAACCCTAACCCTAACCCTAACCCTATACCTAACACCAACCCTAACCCTAACCCTAACCCTAACCCTAACACCAACCCTAACCCTAACCCTAACCCTAACACCAACCCTAAACCTAAACCTAACCCTAACCCTAACACCAACCCTAACCCTAATCCTAACCCTTACCCTAACCCTAACACCAAACCTAACCCTAACCCTAACCCTAACCCTAACACCAACCCTAACCCTAACCCTAACCCTAACCCTATGCCTAACACGAACCCTAACCCTAACCCTAACCCTAACACCAACCCTAACCCTAACCCTAACCCTAACCCTAAACCTAACACCAACCCTAACCCTAACCCAAACACTAACCCTAACACCAACCCTAACCCTAACCCTAACCCTAACCCTAACACCAACCCTAACCCTAACCCTAACCCTAACTCTAACCCTAACCCTAACCCTAACACCAACCCTAACCCTAACCCTAACCCTAACCCTAACACCAACCCTAACCCTAACCCTAACCCTAACCCTAACCCTAACCCTAACACCAACCCTAACCCTAACCCTAACCCTAACCCTAAACCTATGCCTAACACGAACCCTAACCCTAAACCTAACCCTAACCCTAACACCAACCCTAACCCTAATCCTAACCCTAACCCTAACCCTAACCCTAACACTAACCCTAACCCTAACCCTAACCCTAACACCAACCCTAACCCTAACCCTAACCCTAACCCTATACCTAACACCAACCCTAACCCTAACCCTAACCCTAACCCTAACCCTAACCGTAACCCTAACCCTAACCCTAAACCTAAACCAAACACCAACCTTAACCCTAACCCTAACCCTAACCCTAACACCAACCCTAACCCTAACCCTAACACTAAACCCTAATCCTAACCCTAACCCTAACCCTAACCCTAACAAGGGCAAGTTGTACTGGTCAGCGACGGGCAAGTTCTAGGCCTCGGACTAGAAGGAGCCATGGGCGTTGGTCTAGGGCCCGAGCTAGGGCTAGTGAGAGCGGTAGGCGTAGCGCTGGGGTAGGCATAGGGCAAGGGGTGGGTGTCGAGGTAAAGCTCGGAGTAGGCTTTGGCCCAGGAGTTGGAGTTGTGGCTAGGGGTAGGGATGGGGGTGGGCCTATGTGTAGCGGGAGCTGTAGGGACAGGGGTAGGGGTAGGACCAGAGGTAGTGCTAGGCGTAGGCCTAGGGCGAGGGGTAGTGCTCGGGGTAACCTAACCCTAACCCTAACCCTAACCCTAACACTAACCCTAACCCTAACCCTAACACCAACCCTAACCCTAACCCTAACCCTAACCCTATGCCTAACACCAACCCTAACCCTAACCCTAACCCTAACCCTAACCCTAAAACATACCCTAACCCTAACCCTAACCCTAACTCTAACCCTAACCCTAACCCTAACACCAACCCTAACCCTAACCCTAACCCTAACCCTAACACAAATCCTAACCCTAATCCTAACCCTAACCCTAACCCTAACCCTAACCCTAACCCTAACACCAACCCTAACACTAACCCTAAACCTAACCCTAACCCTAACACCAACCCTAAACCTAAACCTAACCCTAACCCTAACACCAACCCTAACCCTAACCCTAACCCTAACCCTAACCCTAACACCAACCCTAACCCTAACCCTAACCCTAAACCTAAACCTAACACCAACCCTAACCCTAACCCAAACCCTAAACCTAACACCAACCCTAACCATAACCCTAACCTTAACCCTAACCCTAAAACATACCCTAACCCTAACCCTAACCCTAACTCTAACCCTAACCCTAACCCTAACACCAACCCTAACCCTAACCCTAACCCTAACCATAACACAAATCCTAACCCTAATCCTAACCCTAACCCTAACCCTAACCCTAACCCTAACCCTAACCCTAACCCTAACACCAACCCTAACCCTAACCCTAACCCTAACACCAACCCTAACCCTAATCCTAACCCTAACCCTAAATCTAACACCAACCCTAACCCTAACCCTAACCCTAACTCTAACCCTAACCCTAACCCTAACACCAACCCTAATCCTAACCCTAACCCTAACCCTAACCCTAACACCAACCCTAACCCTAACCCTAACCCTAACTCTAACCCTAACCCTAACCCTAACACCAAACCCTAACCCTAACCCTAACCCTAACCCTAACACCAACCCTAACCCTAATCCTAACCCTAACCCTAACCCTAACACCAACCCTAACCCTAACCCTAACCCTAACCCTAACACCAACCCTAACCCTAACCCTAACCCTAACCCTATGCCTAACACCAACACTAACCCTAACCCTAACCCTAACCCTAACACCAACCCTAACCCTAATCCTAACCCTAACCCTATCCCTAACCCTAACACTAACCCTAACCCTAACCCTAACCCTAACACCAACCCTAACCCTAACCCTAACCCTATACCTAACACCAACCCTAACCGTAACCCTAACCCTAACCCTAACACCAACCCTAACCCTAACCCTAACCCTAACCCTAACCCTAACACCAACCCTAACCCTAACCCTAACCCTAACCCTAACCCTAACCCTAACACCAACCCTAACGCTAACCCTAACCCTAACCCTAACCCTAAACCTAACACCAACCCTAACCCTAACCCTAACCCTAACCATAACACCAAACCTAACCCTAACCCTAACCCTAAACCCTAATCCTAACCCTAACCCTAACCCTAACCCTAACCCTAACACTAACCCTAACCCTAACCATAACACCAAACCTAACCCTAACCCTAACCCTAAACCCTAATCCTAACCCTAACCCTAACCCTAACCCTAACCCTAACACTAACCCTAACCCTAACCCTAACCCTAACCCCAACCCTAACCCTAATCCTAACCCTAACCCTAACCCTAACCCTAACACCAACCCTAACCCTAACCCTAACCCTAACAGCAACCCTAACCCTAATCCTAACCCTAACCCTAACCCTAACCCTAACCCTAACACCAACCCTAACCCTAACCCTAACCCTAACCCTAACCCTAAACCTAACACCAACCCTAACCCTAACCCTAACCCTAACCATAACACCAAACCTAACCCTAACCCTAACCCTAAACCCTAATCCTAACCCTAACCCTAACCTTAACCCTAACACTAACCCTAACCCTAACCCTAACCCTAACCCCAACCCTAACCCTAACCCTAACCCTAACCCTATACCTAACACCAACCCTAACCCTAACCCTAACCCTAACCCTAACACCAACCCTAACCCTAATCCTAAACCTAACACAAACCCTAACCCTAATCCTAACCCTAACCCTAACCCTAACCCTAACACCAAACCTAACCGTAACCCTAACCCTAACCCTAAACCTAACACCAACCCTAACCCTAACCCTAACCCTAACCCTAACACCAACCCTAACCCTAACCCTAACCCTAAACCCTAATCCTAACCCTAACCCTAACCCTAACCCTAACCCTAACAAGGGCAAGTTGTACTGGTCAGCGACGGGCAAGTTCTAGGCCTCGGACTAGAAGGAGCAATGGGCGTTGGTCTAGGGCCCGAGCTAGGCCTAGTGAGAGCGGTAGGCGTAGCGCTGGGGTAGGCATAGGGCAAGGGGTGGTTGTCGAGGTAAACCTCGGAGTAGGCCTAGGGCCAGGAGTGGGAGCTGTGGCTAGTGGTAGGGTTGGGGGTGGGCCTATGGGTAGGGGGAGCTGTAGGGCCAGGGGTAGTGGTAGGACCAGAGGTAGTGCTAGGCGTAGGCCTAGGGCGAGGGGTATTGCTCGGGGTAGGGTTAGTTGAAGGGCTAGTGTTTGGCAGAGGCCCACTGGCAGTGTTAGGGTTAGGGATCATGTTAAGCCTAGGACTAGTGGTAGTGGTAGGGGTTGGCCGAGGACTAGGGGTAGGTGTCACGAAATGGCTCCGGGTAGTCCTAGGACTCCGAACGGATGTAGGGCTGATTAGGGTGTGGCTAATGGTGGGTCCAGGGTGATTTCGTAGGACACGGGTTAGTGCTCTGGCTATATGTAGGGCATGGTGTACCGGTTGGCGACGGGCAAGTGCTAGGCTTCGGACTAGAGTGAGCACTGGGCGTTGGTCTAGGGCCCGAGGTAGGGCTAGTGGGAGCGGTAGGCGTAGCGCTGGGGTAGGCAAAGGGCAAGGGGTGGGTGTCGGGGTAAACCTCGGAGTAGGCCTAGGACCAGGAGTGGGAGCTGTGGCTAGGGGTAGGGATGGGGGTGGGCCTATGGGTAGGGAGAGCTGTAGGGACAGGGGTAGGGGTAGGACCAGAGGTAGTGCTAGGCGTAGGCCTAGGGCGAGGGGTAGTGCTCGGGGTAACCTAACCCTAACCCTAACCCTAACCCTAACACGAACCCTAACCCTAACCCTAACCCTAACACCAACCCTAACCCTAACCCTAACCCTAACCCTATACCTAACACCAACCCTAACCCTAACCCTAACCCTAACCTTAACACCAACCCTAACCCTAACCCTAACCCTAACACCAACCCTAAACCTAAACCTAACCCTAACCCTAACACCAACCCTAACCCTAATCCTAACCCTAACCCTAACCCTAACACCAAACCTAACCCTAACCCTAACCCTAACCCTAACACCAACCCTAACCCTAACCCTAACCCTAACCCTAACCCTATGCCTAACACGAACCCTAACCCTAACCCTAACCCTAACACCAACCCTAACCCTAACCCTAACCCTAACCCTAAACCTAACACCAACCCTAACCCTAACCCAAACACTAACCCTAACACCAACCCTAACCCTAACCCTAACCCTAACCCTAACACCAACCCTAACCCTAACCCTAACCCTAACTCTAACCCTAACCCTAACCCTAACACCAACCCTAACCCTAACCCTAACCCTAACCCTAACACCAACCCTAACCCTAACCCTAACCCTAACTTTAACCCTAACCCTAACACCAACCCTAACCCTAACCCTAACCCTAAACCTAAACCTAACACCAACCCTAACCCTAACCCAAACCCTAACCCTAACACCAACCCTAACCCTAACCCTAACCCTAACCCTAACCCTAACACCAACCCTAACCCTAACCCTAACCCTAACTCTAACCCTAACCCTAACCCTAACACCAACCCTAACCCTAACCCTAACCCTAACCCTAACCCTAACACCAACCCTAACCCTAACCCTAATTCTAACCCTAACCCTATGCCTAACACGAACCCTAACCCTAAACCTAACCCTAACCCTAACACCAACCCTAACCCTAACCCTAACCCTAACCCTAACCCAAACCCTAACCCTAACACCAACCCTAACCCTAACCCTAACCCTAACCCTAACCCTAACACCAACCCTAACCCTAACCCTAATTCTAACCCTAACCCTATGCCTAACACAAACCCTAACCCTAAACCTAACCCTAACCCTAACACCAACCCTAACCCTAATCCTAACCCTAACCCTAACCCTAATCCTAACACTAACCCTAACCTTAACCCTAACCCTAACACCAACCCTAACCCTAACCCTAACCCTAACCCTAACCCTATACCTAACACCAACCCTAACCCTAACCCTAACCCTAACCCTAACCCTAACTCCAACCCTAACCCTAACCCTAACCCTAACACCAACCCTAACCCTAATCCTAAACCTAACCCTAACCCTAACCCTAACACCAACCCTAACCGTAACCCTAACCCTAACCCTAACCCTAAACCTAACACCAACCCTAACCCTAACCCTAACCCTAACCCTAACACCAACCCTAACCCTAACCCTAACCCTAAACCCTAATCCTAACCCTAACCCTAACCCTAACCCTAACCCTAACAAGGGCAAGGTGTACTGGTCAGCGACGGGCAAGTTCTAGGCCTCGGACTAGAAGGAGCCATGGGCGTTTGTCTAGGGCCCGAGCTAGGGCTAGTGTGAGCGGTAGGCGTAGCGCTGGGGTAGGCATAGGGTAAGGGGTGGGTGTCGAGGTAAACCTTGGAGTAGGCCTAGGGCCAGGAGTGGGAGCTGTGGCTAGTGGTAGGGTTGGGGGTGGGCCTATGGGTAGGGGGAGCTGTAGGGCCAGGGGTAGTAGTAGGACAAGAGGTAGTGCTAGGCGTAGGCCTAGGGCGAGGGGTAGTGCTCGGGGTAGGGTTAGTTGAAGGGCTAGTGTTTGGCAGAGGCCCACGGGCAGTGTTAGGGTTAGGGCTCATGTTAAGCCTAGGACTAGTGGTAGTGGTAGGGGTTGGCCGAGGACTAGGGGTAGGTGTCACGAAATGGCTCCGGGTAGTCCTAGGACTCCGAACGGATGTAGGGCTGGATTAGGGTGTGGCTAATGGTGGGTCCAGGTTGATTTCGTAGGACACGGGTTAGTGCTCTGGCTATCGGTAGGGCATGGTGTACCGGTTGGCGATGGGCAAGTGCTAGGCTTCGGACTAGAGTGAGCACTGGGCGTTGGTCTAGGGCCCGAGGTAGGGCTAGTGGGAGCGGTAGGCGTAGCGCTGGGGTAGGCAAAGGGCAAGGGGTGGGTGTCGGGGTAAACCTCGGAGTAGGCCTAGGACCAGGAGTGGGAGCTGTGGCTAGGGGTAGGGATGGGGGTGGGCCTATGGGTAGGGGGAGCTGTAGGGACAGGGGTAGGTGTAGGACCAGATGTAGTGCTAGGCGCAGGCCTAGGGCGAGGGGTAGTTCTCGGGGTAACCTAACCCTAACCCTAACCCTAACCCTAACACTAACCCTAACCCTAACCCTAACCCTAACACCAACCCTAACCCTAACCCTAACCCTAACCCTAACCCTATACCTAACACCAACCCTAACCCTAACCCTAACCCTAACCCTAACACCAAACCTAACCCTAACCCTAACCCTAACCCTAACACCAACCCTAACCCTAAACCTAACCCTAACCCTAACACCAATCCTAACCCTAATCCTAACCCTAACCCTAACCCTAACACCAACCCTAACCCTAACCCTAACCCTAACCCTAACACCAACCCTAACCCTAACCCTAACCCTAACCCTATGCCTAACACGAACCCTAACCCTAACCCTAACCCTAACACGAACCCTAACCCTAACCCTAACCCTAAACCTAACACCAACCCTAACCCTAACCCAAACACTAACCATAACACCAACCCTAACCCTAACCCTAACCCTAACCCTAACACCAACCCTAAACTTAACCCTAACCCTAAACCTAACACCTACCCTAACCCTAACCCAAACACTAAACCTAACACCAACCCTAACCCTATCCCTAACCCTAACCCTAACACCAACCCTAACCCTAACCCTAACCCTAACTCTAACCCTAACCCTAACCCTAACACCAACCCTAACCCTAACCCTAACCCTAACCCTAACACCAACCCTAACCCTAATCCTAACCCTAACCCTAACCCTAACACCAACCCTAACCCTAACCCTAAACCTAACCCTAACACCAACCCTAACCCTAACCCTAACCCTAACCCTATGCCTAACACCAACACTAACCCTAACCCTAACCCTAACCCTAACACCAACCCTAACCCTAATCCTAACCCTAACCCTATCCCTAACCCTAACACTAACCCTAACCCTAACCCTAACCCTAACACCAACCCTAACTCTAACCCTAACCCTATACCTAACACCAACCCTAACCGTAACCCTAACCCTAACCCTAACACCAACCCTAACCCTAACCCTAACCCTAACCCTAACCCTAACACCAACCCTAACCCTAATCCTAACCCTAACCCTAACCCTAACCCTAACCCTAACACCAACCCTAACCCTAACCCTAACACTAACCCTAACCCTAAACCTAACACCAACCTTAACCCTAACCCTAACCCTAACCATAACACCAAACCTAACCCTAACCCTAACCCTAAACCCTAATCCTAACCCTAACCCTAACCCTAACCCTAACACTAACCCTAACCCTAACCCTAACCCTAACCCTATACCTAACACCAACCCTAACCGTAACCCTAACCCTAACCCTAACACCAACCCTAACCCTAACCCTAACCCTAACCCTAACCCTAACACCAACCCTAACCCTAATCCTAACCCTAACCCTAACCCTAACCCTAACCCTAACCCCAACCCTAACCCTAACCCTAACCCTAACCCTAACCCTATACCTAACACCAACCCTAACCGTAACCCTAACCCTAACCCTAACACCAACCCTAACCCTAACCCTAACCCTAACAGCAACCCTAACCATAATCCTAACCCTAACCCTAACCCTAACCCTAACCCTAACACCAACCCTAACCCTAACCCTAACCCTAACCCTAAACCTATCACCAACCCTAACCCTAACCCTAACCCTAACCATAACACCAAACCTAACCCTAACCCTAACCCTAAACCCTAATCCTAACCCTAACCCTAACCCTAACCCTAACACTAACCCTAACCCTAACCCTAACCCTAACCCCAACCCTAACCCTAAACCTAACCCTAACCCTAACCCTATACCTAACACCAACCCTAACCCTAACCCTAACCCTAACCCTAACACCAACCCTAACCCTAACCCTAAACCTAACACAAACCCTAACCCTAATCCTAACCCTAACCCTAACCCTAACCCTAACACCAACCCTAACCGTAACCCTAACCCTAACCCTAAACCTAACACCAACCCTAACCCTAACCCTAACCCTAACCCTAACACCAACCCTAACCCTAACCCTAACCCTAAACCCTAATCCTAACCCTAACCCTAACCCTAACCCTAACAAGGGCAAGTTGTACTGGTCAGCGACGGGCAAGTTCTAGGCCTCGGACTAGAAGGAGCCATGGGCGTTGGTCTAGGGCCCGAGCTAGGGCTAGTGAGAGCGGTAGGCGTAGCGCTGGGGTACGCATAGGGCAAGGGGTGGTTGTCGAGGTAAATCTCGGAGTAGGCCTAGGGCCAGGAGTGGGAGCTGTGGCTAGTGGTAGGGTTGGGGGTGGGCCTATGGGTAGGGAGAGCTGTAGGGCCAGGGGTAGTGGTAGGACCAGAGGTAGTGCTAGGCGTAGGCCTAGGGGGAGGGGTATTGCTCGGGGTAGGGTTAGTTGAAGGGCTAGTGTTTGGCAGAGGCCCACTGGCAGTGTTAGGGTTAGGGCTCATGTTAAGCCTAGGACTAGTGGTAGTGGTAGGGGTTGGCCGAGGACTAGGGGTAGGTGTCACGAAATGGCTCCGGGTAGTCCTAGGACTCCGAACGGATGTAGGGCTGATTAGGGTGTGGCTAATGGTGGGTCCAGGGTGATTTCGTAGGACACGGGTTAGTGCTCTGGCTATAGGTAGGGCAAGGTGTACCGGTTGGCGACGGGCAAGTGCTAGGCTTCGGACTAGAGTGAGCAATGGGCGTTGGTCTAGGGCCCGAGGTAGGGCTAGTGGGAGCGGTAGGCGTAGCGCTGGGGTAGGCAAAGGGCAAGGGGTGGGTGTCGGGGTAAACCTCGGAGTAGGCCTAGGACCAGGAGTGGGAGCTGTGGCTAGGGGTAGGGATGGGGGTGGGCCTATGGGTAGGGAGAGCTGTAGGGACAGGGGTAGGGGTAGGACCAGAGGTAGTGCTAGGCGTAGGCCTAGGGCGAGGGGTAGTGCTCGGGGTAACCTAACCCTAACCCTAACCCTAACCCTAACACTAACCCTAACCCTAACCCTAACCCTAACACCAACCCTAACCCTAACCCTAACCCTAACCCTATACCTAACACCAACCCTAACCCTAACCCTAACCCTAACCCTAACACCAACCCTAACCCTAACCCTAACCCTAACACCAACCCTAAACCTAAACCTAACCCTAACCCTAACACCAACCCTAACCCTAATCCTAACCCTAACCCTAACCCTAACACCAAACCTAACCCTAACCCTAACCCTAACCCTAACACCAACCCTAACCCTAACCCTAACCCTAACCCTAACCCTATGCCTAACACGAACCCTAACCCTAACCCTAACCCTAACACCAACCCTAACCCTAACCCTAACCCTAACCCTAAACCTAACACCAACCCTAACCCTAACCCAAACACTAACCCTAACACCAACCCTAACCCTAACCCTAACCCTAACACCAACCCTAACCCTAACCCTAACCCTAACTCTAACCCTAACCCTAACCCTAACACCAACCCTAACCCTAACCCTAACCCTAACCCTAACACCAACCCTAACCCTAACCCTAACCCTACCCTAACCCTAACCCTAACACCAACCCTAACCCTAACCCTAACCCTAACCCTAAACCTATGCCTAACACGAACCCTAAGCCTAAACCTAACCCTAACCCTAACACCAACCCTAACCCTAATCCTAACCCTAACCCTAACCCTAACCCTAACACTAACCCTAACCCTAACCCTAACCCTAACCCTAACACCAACCCTAACCCTAACCCTAACCCTAACCCTATACCTAACACCAACCCTAACCCTAACCCTAACCCTAACCCTAACCCTAACCCTAACCCTAACCGTAACCCTAACACTAACCCTAAACCTAAACCAAACACCAACCTTAACCCTAACCCTAACCCTAACCCTAACACCAACCCTAACCCTAACCCTAACCCTAAACCCTAATCCTAACCCTAACCCTAACCCTAACCCTAACAAGGGCAAGTTGTACTGGTCAGCGACGGGCAAGTTCTAGGCCTCGGACTAGAAGGAGCCATGGGCGTTGGTCTAGGGCCCGAGCTAGGGCTAGTGAGAGCGGTAGGCGTAGCGCTGGGGTAGGCATAGGGCAAGGGGTGGGTGTCGAGGTAAAGCTCGGAGTAGGCTTTGGCCCAGGAGTTGGAGTTGTGGCTAGGGGTAGGGATGGGGGTGGGCCTATGTGTAGGGGGAGCTGTAGGGACAGGGGTAGGGGTAGGACCAGAGGTAGTGCTAGGCGTAGGCCTAGGGCGAGGGGTAGTGCTCGGGGTAACCTAACCCTAACCCTAACCCTAACCCTAACACTAACCCTAACCCTAACCCTAACACCAACCCTAACCCTAACCCTAACCCTAACCCTATGCCTAACACCAACCCTAACCCTAACCCTAACCCTAACCCTAAAACATACCCTAACCCTAACCCTAACCCTAACTCTAACCCTAACCCTAACCCTAACACCAACCCTAACCCTAACCCTAACCCTAACCCTAACACAAATCCTAACCCTAATCCTAACCCTAACCCTAACCCTAACCCTAACCCTAACCCTAACCCTAACACCAACCCTAACACTAACCCTAAACCTAACCCTAACCCTAACACCAACCCTAAACCTAAACCTAACCCTAACCCTAACACCAACCCTAACCCTAACCCTAACCCTAACCCTAACCCTAACACCAACCCTAACCCTAACCCTAACCCTAAACCTAAACCTAACACCAACCCTAACCCTAACCCAAACCCTAAACCTAACACCAACCCTAACCATAACCCTAACCTTAACCCTAACCCTAAAACATACCCTAACCCTAACCCTAACCCTAACTCTAACCCTAACCCTAACCCTAACACCAACCCTAACCCTAACCCTAACCCTAACCATAACACAAATCCTAACCCTAATCCTAACCCTAACCCTAACCCTAACCCTAACCCTAACCCTAACCCTAACACCAACCCTAACCCTAACCCTAACCCTAACACCAACCCTAACCCTAATCCTAACCCTAACCCTAAATCTAACACCAACCCTAACCCTAACCCTAACCCTAACTCTAACCCTAACCCTAACCCTAACACCAACCCTAATCCTAACCCTAACCCTAACCCTAACCCTAACACCAACCCTAACCCTAACCCTAACCCTAACCCTAACTCTAACCCTAACCCTAACCCTAACACCAAACCCTAACCCTAACCCTAACCCTAACACCAACCCTAACCCTAATCCTAACCCTAACCCTAACCCTAACACCAACCCTAACCCTAACCCTAACCCTAACCCTAACACCAACCCTAACCCTAACCCTAACCCTATGCCTAACACCAACACTAACCCTAACCCTAACCCTAACCCTAACACCAACCCTAACCCTAATCCTAACCCTAACCCTATCCCTAACCCTAACACTAACCCTAACCCTAACCCTAACCCTAACCCTAACACCAACCCTAACCCTAACCCTAACCCTATACCTAACACCAACCCTAACCGTAACCCTAACCCTAACCCTAACACCAACCCTAACCCTAACCCTAACCCTAACCCTAACCCTAACACCAACCCTAACCCTAACCCTAACCCTAACCCTAACCCTAACCCTAACACCAACCCTAACCCTAACCCTAACCCTAACTCTAACCCTAACCCTAACCCTAACACCAACCCTAACCCTAACCCTAACCCTAACCCTAACACCAACCCTAACCCTAACCCTAACCCTAACCCTAACCCTAACCCTAACACCAACCCTAACCCTAACCCTAACCCTAACCCTAAACCTATGCCTAACACGAACCCTAACCCTAAACCTAACCCTAACCCTAACACCAACCCTAACCCTAATCCTAACCCTAACCCTAACCCTAACCCTAACACTAACCCTAACCCTAACCCTAACCCTAACCCTAACACCAACCCTAACCCTAACCCTAACCCTAACCCTATACCTAACACCAACCCTAACCCTAACCCTAACCCTAACCCTAACCCTAACAAGGGCAAGTTGTACTGGTCAGCGACGGGCAAGTTCTAGGCCTCGGACTAGAAGGAGCCATGGGCGTTGGTCTAGGGCCCGAGCTAGGGCTAGTGAGAGCGGTAGGCGTAGCGCTGGGGTAGGCATAGGGCAAGGGGTGGGTGTCGAGGTAAAGCTCGGAGTAGGCTTTGGCCCAGGAGTTGGAGTTGTGGCTAGGGGTAGGGATGGGGGTGGGCCTATGTGTAGGGGGAGCTGTAGGGACAGGGGTAGGGGTAGGACCAGAGGTAGTGCTAGGCGTAGGCCTAGGGCGAGGGGTAGTGCTCGGGGTAACCTAACCCTAACCCTAACCCTAACCCTAACACTAACCCTAACCCTAACCCTAACACCAACCCTAACCCTAACCCTAACCCTAACCCTATGCCTAACACCAACCCTAACCCTAACCCTAACCCTAACCCTAACCCTAAAACATACCCTAACCCTAACCTTAACCCTAACTCTAACCCTAACCCTAACCCTAACACCAACCCTAACCCTAACCCTAACCCTAACACAAATCCTAACCCTAATCCTAACCCTAACCCTAACCCTAACCCTAACCCTAACCCTAACCCTAACACCAACCCTAACCCTAACCCTAACCCTAACCCTAACCCTAAACCTAACACCAACCTTAACCCTAACCCTAACCCTAACCATAACACCAAACCTAACCCTAACCCTAACCCTAAAACCTAATCCTAACCCTAACCCTAACCCTAACCCTAACACTAACCCTAACCCTAACCCTAACCCTAACCCTAACCCTATACCTAACACCAACCCTAACCGTAACCCTAACCCTAACCCTAACACCAACCCTAACCCTAACCCTAACCCTAACCCTAACCCTAACACCAACCCTAACCCTAATCCTAACCCTAACCCTAACCCTAACCCTAACCCTAACCCCAACCCTAACCCTAACCCTAACCCTAACCCTAACCCTAACCCTATACCTAACACCAACCCTAACCGTAACCCTAACCCTAACCCTAACACCAACCCTAACCCTAACCCTAACCCTAACAGCAACCCTAACCATAATCCTAACCCTAACCCTAACCCTAACCCTAACCCTAACACCAACCCTAACCCTAACCCTAACCCTAACCCTAACCCTAAACCTAACACCAACCCTAACCCTAACCCTAACCCTAACCATAACACCAAACCTAACCCTAACCCTAACCCTAAACCCTAATCCTAACCCTAACCCTAACCCTAACCCTAACACTAACCCTAACCCTAACCCTAACCCTAACCCCAACCCTAACCCTAACCCTAACCCTAACCCTAACCCTATACCTAACACCAACCCTAACCCTAACCCTAACCCTAACCCTAACACCAACCCTAACCCTAACCCTAACCCTAACCCTAAACCTATGCCTAACACGAACCCTAAGCCTAAACCTAACCCTAACCCTAACACCAACCCTAACCCTAATCCTAACCCTAACCCTAACCCTAACCCTAACACTAACCCTAACCCTAACCCTAACCCTAACCCTAACACCAACCCTAACCCTAACCCTAACCCTAACCCTATACCTAACACCAACCCTAACCCTAACCCTAACCCTAACCCTAACCCTAACCCTAACCCTAACCGTAACCCTAACACTAACCCTAAACCTAAACCAAACACCAACCTTAACCCTAACCCTAACCCTAACCCTAACACCAACCCTAACCCTAACCCTAACCCTAAACCCTAATCCTAACCCTAACCCTAACCCTAACCCTAACAAGGGCAAGTTGTACTGGTCAGCGACGGGCAAGTTCTAGGCCTCGGACTAGAAGGAGCCATGGGCGTTGGTCTAGGGCCCGAGCTAGGGCTAGTGAGAGCGGTAGGCGTAGCGCTGGGGTAGGCATAGGGCAAGGGGTGGGTGTCGAGGTAAAGCTCGGAGTAGGCTTTGGCCCAGGAGTTGGAGTTGTGGCTAGGGGTAGGGATGGGGGTGGGCCTATGTGTAGGGGGAGCTGTAGGGACAGGGGTAGGGGTAGGACCAGAGGTAGTGCTAGGCGTAGGCCTAGGGCGAGGGGTAGTGCTCGGGGTAACCTAACCCTAACCCTAACCCTAACCCTAACACTAACCCTAACCCTAACCCTAACACCAACCCTAACCCTAACCCTAACCCTAACCCTATGCCTAACACCAACCCTAACCCTAACCCTAACCCTAACCCTAAAACATACCCTAACCCTAACCCTAACCCTAACTCTAACCCTAACCCTAACCCTAACACCAACCCTAACCCTAACCCTAACCCTAACCCTAACACAAATCCTAACCCTAATCCTAACCCTAACCCTAACCCTAACCCTAACCCTAACCCTAACCCTAACACCAACCCTAACACTAACCCTAAACCTAACCCTAACCCTAACACCAACCCTAAACCTAAACCTAACCCTAACCCTAACACCAACCCTAACCCTAACCCTAACCCTAACCCTAACCCTAACACCAACCCTAACCCTAACCCTAACCCTAAACCTAAACCTAACACCAACCCTAACCCTAACCCAAACCCTAAACCTAACACCAACCCTAACCATAACCCTAACCTTAACCCTAACCCTAAAACATACCCTAACCCTAACCCTAACCCTAACTCTAACCCTAACCCTAACCCTAACACCAACCCTAACCCTAACCCTAACCCTAACCATAACACAAATCCTAACCCTAATCCTAACCCTAACCCTAACCCTAACCCTAACCCTAACCCTAACCCTAACACCAACCCTAACCCTAACCCTAACCCTAACACCAACCCTAACCCTAATCCTAACCCTAACCCTAAATCTAACACCAACCCTAACCCTAACCCTAACCCTAACTCTAACCCTAACCCTAACCCTAACACCAACCCTAATCCTAACCCTAACCCTAACCCTAACCCTAACACCAACCCTAACCCTAACCCTAACCCTAACCCTAACTCTAACCCTAACCCTAACCCTAACACCAAACCCTAACCCTAACCCTAACCCTAACACCAACCCTAACCCTAATCCTAACCCTAACCCTAACCCTAACACCAACCCTAACCCTAACCCTAACCCTAACCCTAACACCAACCCTAACCCTAACCCTAACCCTATGCCTAACACCAACACTAACCCTAACCCTAACCCTAACCCTAACACCAACCCTAACCCTAATCCTAACCCTAACCCTATCCCTAACCCTAACACTAACCCTAACCCTAACCCTAACCCTAACCCTAACACCAACCCTAACCCTAACCCTAACCCTATACCTAACACCAACCCTAACCGTAACCCTAACCCTAACCCTAACACCAACCCTAACCCTAACCCTAACCCTAACCCTAACCCTAACACCAACCCTAACCCTAACCCTAACCCTAACCCTAACCCTAACCCTAACACCAACCCTAACCCTAACCCTAACCCTAACTCTAACCCTAACCCTAACCCTAACACCAACCCTAACCCTAACCCTAACCCTAACCCTAACACCAACCCTAACCCTAACCCTAACCCTAACCCTAACCCTAACCCTAACACCAACCCTAACCCTAACCCTAACCCTAACCCTAAACCTATGCCTAACACGAACCCTAACCCTAAACCTAACCCTAACCCTAACACCAACCCTAACCCTAATCCTAACCCTAACCCTAACCCTAACCCTAACACTAACCCTAACCCTAACCCTAACCCTAACCCTAACACCAACCCTAACCCTAACCCTAACCCTAACCCTATACCTAACACCAACCCTAACCCTAACCCTAACCCTAACCCTAACCCTAACAAGGGCAAGTTGTACTGGTCAGCGACGGGCAAGTTCTAGGCCTCGGACTAGAAGGAGCCATGGGCGTTGGTCTAGGGCCCGAGCTAGGGCTAGTGAGAGCGGTAGGCGTAGCGCTGGGGTAGGCATAGGGCAAGGGGTGGGTGTCGAGGTAAAGCTCGGAGTAGGCTTTGGCCCAGGAGTTGGAGTTGTGGCTAGGGGTAGGGATGGGGGTGGGCCTATGTGTAGGGGGAGCTGTAGGGACAGGGGTAGGGGTAGGACCAGAGGTAGTGCTAGGCGTAGGCCTAGGGCGAGGGGTAGTGCTCGGGGTAACCTAACCCTAACCCTAACCCTAACCCTAACACTAACCCTAACCCTAACCCTAACACCAACCCTAACCCTAACCCTAACCCTAACCCTATGCCTAACACCAACCCTAACCCTAACCCTAACCCTAACCCTAACCCTAAAACATACCCTAACCCTAACCTTAACCCTAACTCTAACCCTAACCCTAACCCTAACACCAACCCTAACCCTAACCCTAACCCTAACACAAATCCTAACCCTAATCCTAACCCTAACCCTAACCCTAACCCTAACCCTAACCCTAACCCTAACACCAACCCTAACCCTAACCCTAACCCTAACCCTAACCCTAAACCTAACACCAACCTTAACCCTAACCCTAACCCTAACCATAACACCAAACCTAACCCTAACCCTAACCCTAAAACCTAATCCTAACCCTAACCCTAACCCTAACCCTAACACTAACCCTAACCCTAACCCTAACCCTAACCCTAACCCTATACCTAACACCAACCCTAACCGTAACCCTAACCCTAACCCTAACACCAACCCTAACCCTAACCCTAACCCTAACCCTAACCCTAACACCAACCCTAACCCTAATCCTAACCCTAACCCTAACCCTAACCCTAACCCTAACCCCAACCCTAACCCTAACCCTAACCCTAACCCTAACCCTAACCCTATACCTAACACCAACCCTAACCGTAACCCTAACCCTAACCCTAACACCAACCCTAACCCTAACCCTAACCCTAACAGCAACCCTAACCATAATCCTAACCCTAACCCTAACCCTAACCCTAACCCTAACACCAACCCTAACCCTAACCCTAACCCTAACCCTAACCCTAAACCTAACACCAACCCTAACCCTAACCCTAACCCTAACCATAACACCAAACCTAACCCTAACCCTAACCCTAAACCCTAATCCTAACCCTAACCCTAACCCTAACCCTAACACTAACCCTAACCCTAACCCTAACCCTAACCCCAACCCTAACCCTAACCCTAACCCTAACCCTAACCCTATACCTAACACCAACCCTAACCCTAACCCTAACCCTAACCCTAACACCAACCCTAACCCTAACCCTAAACCTAACACAAACCCTAACCCTAATCCTAACCCTAACCCTAACCCTAACCCTAACACCAACCCTAACCGTAACCCTAACCCTAACCCTAAACCTAACACCAACCCTAACCCTAACCCTAACCCTAACCCTAACACCAACCCTAACCCTAACCCTAACCCTAAACCCTAATCCTAACCCTAACCCTAACCCTAACCCTAACCCTAACAAGGGCAAGTTGTACTGGTCAGCGACGGGCAAGTTCTAGGCCTCGGACTAGAAGGAGCCATGGGCGTTGGTCTAGGGCCCGAGCTAGGGCTAGTGAGAGCGGTAGGCGTAGCGCTGGGGTAGGCATAGGGCAAGGGGTGGTTGTCGAGGTAAATCTCGGAGTAGGCCTAGGGCCAGGAGTGGGAGCTGTGGCTAGTGGTAGGGTTGGGTGTGGGCCTATGGGTAGGGAGAGCTGTAGGGCCAGGGGTAGTGGTAGGACCAGAGGTAGTGCTAGGCATAGGCCTAGGGGGAGGGGTATTGCTCGGGGTAGGGTTAGTTGAAGGGCTAGTGTTTGGCAGAGGCCCACTGGCAGTGTTAGGGTTAGGGCTCATGTTAAGCCTAGGACTAGTGGTAGTGGTAGGGGTTGGCCGAGGACTAGGGGTAGGTGTCACGAAATGGCTCCGGGTAGTCCTAGGACTCCGAACGGATGTAGGGCTGATTAGGGTGTGGCTAATGGTGGGTCCAGGGTGATTTCGTAGGACACGGGTTAGTGCTCTGGCTATAGGTAGGGCAAGGTGTACCGGTTGGCGACGGGCAAGTGCTAGGCTTCGGACTAGAGTGAGCAATGGGCGTTGGTCTAGGGCCCGAGGTAGGGCTAGTGGGAGCGGTAGGCGTAGCGCTGGGGTAGGCAAAGGGCAAGGGGTGGGTGTCGGGGTAAACCTCGGAGTAGGCCTAGGACCAGGAGTGGGAGCTGTGGCTAGGGGTAGGGATGGTGGTGGGCCTATGGGTAGGGAGAGCTGTAGGGACAGGGGTAGGGGTAGGACCAGAGGTAGTGCTAGGCGTAGGCCTAGGGCGAGGGGTAGTGCTCGGGGTAACCTAACCCTAACCCTAACCCTAACCCTAACACTAACCCTAACCCTAACCCTAACCCTAACACCAACCCTAACCCTAACCCTAACCCTAACCCTATACCTAACACCAACCCTAACCCTAACCTAACCCTAACCCTAACACCAACCCTAACCCTAACCCTAACCCTAACACCAACCCTAAACCTAACACCAACCCTAACCCTAACACCAACCCTAACCCTAATCCTAACCCTAACCCTAACCCTAACACCAAACCTAACCCTAACCCTAACCCTAACCCTAACACCAACCCTAACCCTAACCCTAACCCTAACCCTATGCCTAACACGAACCCTAACCCTAACCCTAACCCTAACACCAACCCTAACCCTAACCCTAACCCTAACCCTAAACCTAACACCAACCCTAACCCTAACCCAAACACTAACCCTAACACCAACCCTAACCCTAACCCTAACCCTAACCCTAACACCAACCCTAACCCTAACCCTAACCCTAACTCTAACCCTAACCCTAACCCTAACACCAACCCTAACCCTAACCCTAACCCTAACCCTAACACCAACCCTAACCCTAACCCTAACCCTAACCCTAACCCTAACCCTAACACCAACCCTAACCCTAACCCTAACCCTAACCCTAAACCTATGCCTAACACGAACCCTAACCCTAAACCTAACCCTAACCCTAACACCAACCCTAACCCTAATCCTAACCCTAACCCTAACCCTAACCCTAACACTAACCCTAACCCTAACCCTAACCCTAACCCTAAACCTAACCGTAACCCTAACCCTAACCCTAAACCTAAACCAAACACCAACCTTAACCCTAACCCTAACCCTAACCCTAACACCAACCCTAACCCTAACCCTAACCCTAAACCCTAATCCTAACCCTAACCCTAACCCTAACCCTAACAAGGGCAAGTTGTACTGGTCAGCGACGGGCAAGTTCTAGGCCTCGGACTAGAAGGAGCCATGGGCGTTGGTCTAGGGCCCGAGCTAGGGCTAGTGAGTGCGGTAGGCGTAGCGCTGGGGTAGGCATAGGGCAAGGGGTGGGTGTCGAGGTAAAGCTCGGAGTAGGCTTTGGCCCAGGAGTTGGAGTTGTGGCTAGGGGTAGGGATGGGGGTGGGCCTATGTGTAGGGGGAGCTGTAGGGACAGGGGTAGGGGTAGGACCAGTGGTAGTGCTAGGCGTAGGCCTAGGGCGAGGGGTAGTGCTCGGGGTAACCTAACCCTAACCCTAACCCTAACCCTAACACTAACCCTAACCCTAACCCTAACACCAACCCTAACCCTAACCCTAACCCTAACCCTATGCCTAACACCAACCCTAACCCTAACCCTAACCCTAACCCTAACCCTAAAACATACCCTTACCCTAACCCTAACCCTAACCCTAACTCTAACCCTAACCCTAACCCTAACACCAACCCTAACCCTAACCCTAACCCTAACCCTAACACAAATCCTAACCCTAATCCTAACCCTAACCCTAACCCTAACCCTAACCCTAACCCTAACACCAACCCTAACACTAACCCTAAACCTAACCCTAACCCTAACACCAACCCTAAACCTAAACCTAACCCTAACCCTAACACCAACCCTAACCCTAACCCTAACCCTAACCCTAACCCTAACACCAACCCTAACCCTAACCCTAACCCTAAACCTAAACCTAACACCAACCCTAACCCTAACCCAAACCCTAAACCTAACACCAACCCTAACCATAACCCTAACCTTAACCCTAACCCTAAAACATACCCTAACCCTAACCCTAACCCTAACTCTAACCCTAACCCTAACCCTAACACCAACCCTAACCCTAACCCTAACCCTAACCATAACACAAATCCTAACCCTAATCCTAACCCTAACCCTAACCCTAACCCTAACCCTAACCCTAACCCTAACACCAACCCTAACCCTAACCCTAACCCTAACACCAACCCTAACCCTAATCCTAACCCTAACCCTAAATCTAACACCAACCCTAACCCTAACCCTAACCCTAACTCTAACCCTAACCCTAACCCTAACACCAACCCTAATCCTAACACTAACCCTAACCCTAACCCTAACACCAACCCTAACCCTAACCCTAACCCTAACTCTAACCCTAACCCTAACCCTAACACCAAACCCTAACCCTAACCCTAACCCTAACACCAACCCTAACCCTAATCCTAACCCTAACCCTAACCCTAACACCAACCCTAACCCTAACCCTAACCCTAACCCTAACACCAACCCTAACCCTAACCCTAACCCTATGCCTAACACCAACACTAACCCTAACCCTAACCCTAACCCTAACACCAACCCTAACCCTAATCCTAACCCTAACCCTATCCCTAACCCTAACACTAACCCTAACCCTAACCCTAACCCTAACCCTAACACCAACCCTAACCCTAACCCTAACCCTATACCTAACACCAACCCTAACCGTAACCCTAACCCTAACCCTAACACCAACCCTAACCCTAACCCTAACCCTAACCCTATCCCTAACACCAACCCTAACCCTAACCCTAACCCTAACCCTAACCCTAACCCTAACACCAACCCTAACCCTAACCCTAACCCTAACTCTAACCCTAACCCTAACCCTAACACCAACCCTAACCCTAACCCTAACCCTAACCCTAACACCAACCCTAACCCTAACCCTAACCCTAACCCTAACCCTAACACCAACCCGAACCCTAACCCTAACCCTAACCCTAAACCTATGCCTAACACGAACCCTAACCCTAAACCTAACCCTAACCCTAACACCAACCCTAACCCTAATCCTAACCCTAACCCTAACCCTAACCCTAACACTAACCCTAACCCTAACCCTAACCCTAACACCAACCCTAACCCTAACCCTAACCCTAACCCTATACCTAACACCAACCCTAACCCTAACCCTAACCCTAACCCTAACCCTAACCGTAACCCTAACCCTAACCCTAAACCTAAACCAAACACCAACCTTAACCCTAACCCTAACCCTAACCCTAACACCAACCCTAACCCTAACCCTAACCCTAAACCCTAATCCTAACCCTAACCCTAACCCTAACCCTAACAAGGGCAAGTTGTACTGGTCAGCGACGGGCAAGTTCTAGGCCTCGGACTAGAAGGAGCCATGGGCGTTGGTCTAGGGCCCGAGCTAGGGCTAGTGAGAGCGGTAGGCGTAGCGCTGGGGTAGGCATAGGGCAAGGGGTGGGTGTCGAGGTAAAGCTCGGAGTAGGCTTTGGCCCAGGAGTTGGAGTTGTGGCTAGGGGTAGGGATGGGGGTGGGCCTATGTGTAGGGGGAGCTGTAGGGACAGGGGTAGGGGTAGGACCAGAGGTAGTGCTAGGCGTAGGCCTAGGGCGAGGGGTAGTGCTCGGGGTAACCTAACCCTAACCCTAACCCTAACCCTAACACTAACCCTAACCCTAACCCTAACACCAACCCTAACCCTAACCCTAACCCTAACCCTATGCCTAACACCAACCCTAACCCTAACCCTAACCCTAACCCTAACCCTAAAACATACCCTAACCCTAACCCTAACCCTAACTCTAACCCTAACCCTAACCCTAACACCAACCCTAACCCTAACCCTAACCCTAACCCTAACACAAATCCTAACCCTAATCCTAACCCTAACCCTAACCCTAACCCTAACCCTAACCCTAACACCAACCCTAACACTAACCCTAAACCTAACCCTAACCCTAACACCAACCCTAAACCTAAACCTAACCCTAACCCTAACACCAACCCTAACCCTAACCCTAACCCTAACCCTAACCCTAACACCAACCCTAACCCTAACCCTAACCCTAAACCTAAACCTAACACCAACCCTAACCCTAACCCAAACCCTAAACCTAACACCAACCCTAACCATAACCCTAACCTTAACCCTAACCCTAAAACATACCCTAACCCTAACCCTAACCCTAACTCTAACCCTAACCCTAACCCTAACACCAACCCTAACCCTAACCCTAACCCTAACCATAACACAAATCCTAACCCTAATCCTAACCCTAACCCTAATCCTAACCCTAACCCTAACCCTAACCCTAACACCAACCCTAACCCTAACCCTAACCCTAACACCAACCCTAACCCTAATCCTAACCCTAACCCTAAATCTAACACCAACCCTAACCCTAACCCTAACCCTAACTCTAACCCTAACCCTAACCCTAACACCAACCCTAATCCTAACCCTAACCCTAACCCTAACCCTAACACCAACCCTAACCCTAACCCTAACCCTAACTCTAACCCTAACCCTAACCCTAACACCAAACCCTAACCCTAACCCTAACCCTAACCCTAACACCAACCCTAACCCTAATCCTAACCCTATCCCTAACCCTAACACCAACCCTAACCCTAACCCTAACCCTAACCCTAACACCAACCCTAACCCTAACCCTAACCCTAACCCTATGCCTAACACCAACACTAACCCTAACCCTAACCCTAACCCTAACACCAACCCTAACCCTAATCCTAACCCTAACCCTATCCCTAACCCTAACACTAACCCTAACCCTAACCCTAACCCTAACCCTAACACCAACCCTAACCCTAACCCTAACCCTATACCTAACACCAACCCTAACCGTAACCCTAACCCTAACCCTAACACCAACCCTAACCCTAACCCTAACCCTAACACTAACCCTAACACCAACCCTAACCCTAACCCTAACCCTAACCCTAACCCTAACCCTAACACCAACCCTAACGCTAACCCTAACCCTAACCCTAACCCTAAACCTAACACCAACCCTAACCCTAACCCTAACCCTAACCATAACACCAAACCTAACCCTAACCCTAACCCTAAACCCTAATCCTAACCCTAACCCTAACCCTAACCCTAACACTAACCCTAACCCTAACCCTAACCCTAACCCCAACCCTAACCCTAATCCTAACCCTAACCCTAACCCTATACCTAACACCAACCCTAACCGTAACCCTAACCCTAACCCTAACACCAACCCTAACCCTAACCCTAACCCTAACAGCAACCCTAACCCTAATCCTAACCCTAACCCTAACCCTAACCCTAACCCTAACACCAACCCTAACCCTAACCCTAACCCTAACCCTAACCCTAAACCTAACACCAACCCTAACCCTAACCCTAACCCTAACCATAACACCAAACCTAACCCTAACCCTAACCCTAAA